>NC_089592.1:10222976-10522976 GCF_019320115.1 Miscanthus floridulus
TTTTTATCGATTTCATTTCATGTTCCTTTGCTTCTTGCCATTTAGACGAGTGAACGCCTATCATGGCTTTTTCAAATGAGGTGGAATCACTCTCTATTTGAATTTCTTTCTTAACTTTACTTCTTAGTCACCAGTAATATCTGATTTTCTTATTCTTTGAGACCTTCTAGGGCCTCATGGCACTTCTTTCATATGGGGCTATTGTTACTCTTCATTGCCAAAAGGCAATTGTTCTATAGCCTCCTGTATCACAAGATCCTTGTTTACTTATTCATCCTCTTTAAGAGCTAACATCTGGTGTTGTATATGTCATACAACATCAGCATGTATAAAGCAATTTGTTGCTCTAATAAACACTGTAGTGGATATGTAACCCCACTTCTATTCAAGCCTTAGGTATCTACATACCATGCTCCTCCAGATTACTCCATCTTCTGTAAAGATGGTGTATCTACAAATTTCTTATTTTGGGTTTAATCTGCTAAAAACTCATACGGCGCATTTAGCACCGCCTTGATAACTCTGAACTCGTTCAGTATGAATACTAGCCGACTATGCTATCTTCCTATCGGGACTGTCGACGAAATATGGTCGGCAGTCTACCTAGGGGTATGCCCAAGGTAGTAGATTGTCGGCAGATAGATGCGCAAGCCACAAACAAGACGGTGACGCAAGACAGACACGAGGTTTTATCTAGATTCGGCCGCCAAGAAGGCGTAATACCTACGTCCTGTGTCAGATTTGTATTGCTATATGTTAATGAGAGAGAGATGTTTTTTAGAGGGGTCCCCTGCCCACTTTATATAGTCCGGAGGGCAGGGTTACAGATCTGGAAACTAATCCTAGCCAGTTATAATTGCCATATGTGGCCGGATAAGGATTCCTATTCTAACCGACCAGGATCTTGCTTGGTCACCAAATCTATCTTGACTCCTTACGCGAGACTCTGAACGGGTTGGCCGGGCCACTCATCGTTTTGGTGGACCGAACCCACTGATCCGGGCCGGCCCAAGCCTAGCCGTAAGGGTATAGGGGTTAATACCCCCACAGCTAGTCCCCGAGCACCATGTATTATGCTGCGACACGCCATTTTAACCTTCTCCGACAAGTAAGGCTCGAGTCCTTGACATCTCTGACCACCGTCATCGCCGGAGAAATAGGTTGTCCGAAGAATGTATGCTGCTCTTAAGAAAAAAGAAAAAGATTTCCATCCTAGGAAGTGTGCCCACTTGTATTTCTGAAAAGAAATGTAAATGGTCTTGAAGTGTAGCGTCCTTGAACATCAGAGGCGTAGGGGTCGAAAAACAAACACATTCACCGCAAGGTGAAGTGTGCCCACTTAGTCCCCGAGCCTAGTAGTAGGTGACATAGGCACGTGGTGCCAGGGTCTAAAAGAAATCCCAGTTAAGTTGAGAACCCAATTGCCGTACAGGCAATACGAGATGCACCGGCAGGTGCATCGTACCGATGTAGTCCCCGAGCTTGCGGTCTAAATAAATGTCTCTCAACTGTATGTGAGTACAAATCGCATATAGCCGAGGAGAACGATTCTCCGAGCAGTGGTCGGGACAGTCCCCGAGCACGATAGTAATCCTTACAATCAGTCAAAGCATAGGGGTTGATTAAAAATACATTCATCATAAGGTGAAGTGTGCCCACTTAGTCCCCAAGCCTGGTAGTAGGTGACGCAGGCACGTGGTGCCAGGGTCTAAAAAAAATTTCCACTGAAGTTAAGAATCCAATCGTCACGCAGGCGATATGAGATGCACCGGCAGGTGCATCGTACCGATGTAGTCCCCGAGCTTGCTGGAAGGCGAAGTATGAGCCTTGTAGCAAGGTCTAAATAAATGTCTCTCAACTGTATGTGAGTACAAATCACATGTAGCCGAGAAGAGCGATCTCCGAGCAGTGGTCGGGACAGTCCCCGAGCACATTAGTAGTCAGAACAGTCCCGAGCACGACAGTGGTCGGAGCATTCCCCGAGCACGGCAGTGGTCTGGGCAGTCCCCGAGCACGGAAGTGGTCTGGGCAGTCCCCGAGCACGGCAGTGGTCTGGGCAGTCCCCGAGCATTGTAGTGGTCTGGGCAGTCTTCGATCACGGCAGTGGTCTGGTCCATCCTTGAGCACAAGACATGCAGCGAAAAAAACGAACGCCGCTTGTATTATTATTTGGTGTATTTATTTATCTCTTACTCTAGTCCAATCTGACACGTCTGGTCAAAAAAGCAGACAGGTATAGCACATCACTCTGTCTTCTTGCTCTTTCTTCCAAACAGTCGCTTGGCACCTGTATGGAGGTGCGTAGTGTGGGCCCTCTCACACTATCAACAAAGAGGCGCGTACACTGGTAACGAAGGGGCGCGTTTATTGGCGTAGATCTCGAGGTTGTGAAAACAACCGTCTACGGCGCGTGCGCACGTCTCCCAAGATCTCTGGCGAACGAAACGATGGAGCTCTTGGTTATTTATAATATAGAACTGGTAAGTTACTTTTTACCAATCCCCATTGTCATTCACGCCGCCGCAACCTTCTTCTTCCTTTGCCAAACCCTATTCCTCCGAAAATCATCACCAATCCTCCTCCACCGCATCCACCCCTTTAGCAAGGGCAGATTAATGGCAAAGAGAGATGCCCAGAAGAAAGGCGGAGTCATGGCGAAGGAGTGGTGGAAGTCAAGGAGCAATGAGCAGACCATCGAAGACCTCGTCACCATGGGAGTGCTCCACAACAAGGCACTCGCGGGATGGCGTGCGCGAAGGAGAAAGCTTCCCCGATCCACAACCAGGTGAGATTGTGGTTTTCGAGGATTTCTTCAAGCGGGGTTTTGGGGTTCCAGTGCACCCTTTCCTTCAGGGGCTCTGCTTGTATTACGAGATTAGGATTTGCAATCTACATCCCAACTCGATTCTTCTTGTCTCCACCTTCATCCATTTTGAAGCTTATGGTGGCTTCCAGCCCCATTTGACCTCTTTCGCCATCTGTTCTGTCTACGGAAGAAAGGGAGCGGCGGCTAAAGATAGCTAGAGGCGTATACCTCAATCTGCGTGACGGTATGAAGGCCCAGTACTTGCACTGCCCCTAGAACACCTCACTGGATGAATGGTACAAGAAGTGGTTCTACATCCACGAAGAGCCAAACACGATCACCCTGTGACGTGGGGTTGATTCCGGAGAAGAAGAACAGCTGGTCGGAGAAGCCCAAGCACTTGGAACAGATCGTGAACTGCTCGGGATGATCCCGTGGGGAAGCTGGATGGTCCAAGCGTGGTCGGAACTTCATCAACCGAAGGATCTAGCCCTACCAGAAGAGGGTACATCCTGGTATGAATACCAGGGGAGCGCAGATCCAACGAGGACCAGGAAGAGCGCTTGACAAGATCGAAGTCAAGGCCAGGATTGGGGAGCTATTCAACTTAGCTGATCCCAATTATGTCAGGTTGAGCGACATCGAGCATGCCTTCAAGCTGGCCCGACCTCCCCAAAGGTAAATGATACTTCCTTGTACCTGTAGTAGAGTTATGTTGTAACAAAATTGACTGTTGTCGCCTTATGTTTCCCAGAGTAATGGTGTGACCGGGCAGCAGTGTTCGTGTCTCCACCCCCTAGTGTGGATTGGCCGCAAGTTGCCGGCCTAACCACCCAGACCAGTGCCAGGACCGAAGACGTCCACTGGGCGGTACTCGAGGTTGGGGAGGAGGCAACGGCCAGGGCTGCTGGCAAGCGGCCGCGGCCAACAAACGTCGTAGGCCATCTTCCCCCTTTCAGACGACGAAACAGAGGATGCGGACATCTTCCGACTCATCCCCGAAAGAGGAGAGACAAATGGGGTCGACAGAGTAGGGTGGCTCCTCTGTGCTAGCAGTGATCGCATCACCGACCACTGCAACATAGAGGACAAGTGGGGGAAGTGTCGAGCACCAAACCCCGGCGCCAGTACCGGTCGTGGAAAAAGACCCGGTGGAACCCGCCGAGCACGTGGAGTAGGCGCGGTCGAAGAGACGCTCCTTCGCCACATCATTCCGTGCTTCCAAGCTGTAAGTATCTAACTTTGATGTAAGCTTATAATTTGTATTGAATACTATTGTCTTCTGAACTTTTCTCTGGTATATTAGGTGGCGTCCACCAAAATCCCGACTAGCTAGCCGGGTGTGGCACGGCTTCGCCAGTACTGGTGGAAAGAACTACTCAGCAGCCGGCTATGGAGGAACCTGTAGAAGAAATTCCACCGGAACCTCAGCAACGAGCGGCCAGACGATAGTCCCCGAGCACTGGTCGAGAAGACAGCCAAGCAAAGTACAAGTGCTCCGAGCACTAACCCTGCTGAGGCGGATACCTTGGCGCCAAGGGACCAGACCAAGCCAAGGAGCAGCAACCGGAGTTGGCACAGAGCACGCTTGCCGATGCTATGGCTCGTGGAAAGCCATAGTGGTCGGAGACTACAGACTCCAGACCAGCGTCGCCCCTGAACAAGAGGCCGAAGAGGACGAAGTAGAAGTAGAAGAGATCCTAGGCCGACCCCAAGACAAACGACAACCAGTATATGTGTCGCACTGGCGGAAACGACGAGTGGGTCATGCATGAAGAATCCCAGAAGTCGAAGAGACCCTAAAGGTTGAACAAGCGGCAAAGCGTCTTGTGACAGAAGTCCAGGTATGTTTGGCTTGACCACTTTGACCCTGCTATGTAGTCAAACGGTCTGACTTAGCCATGGTGTTTATATGCAGGACTTGATGAAGACCGCAAAGTAACGAAAGAGGTGCTTCGACCAGATTGAGGGAATTACGGTGAACAATAGAGAACTGGCGCCGAGGTGGAATGCTTGCGCCGCCAACTTGAAGCCGCCGACCAGGAGAGGACAGAGCGAGAGGCACAGAACCAGAACCTGGTCCGACCAGCTCAATAACAAAGAGCAGGAAAATCAAGTAAGTTGTCATTTTATCACAGCAGGTGTATGACACGTGTTGTTGCGTTGTTGGTAGTGACAGCTGTATGCAGGCTTAGAAGCTGAAGTAACCCGTCTCCAAGAGGAGAATAGCCGTGTGACCGCGAGTGTGGTCGCCTGAAGGAGGACAACGAGAAACTAGCGTGCAACTAGTCCCAACTCCAGGACCGCACCACCAAATGAAGGAGGAACTGAAAAGGTAAGTATTCCAGATCACCTTTCTCATTCTATTGCCCGCCTTATCTTGTCTTGCTGTTACATTGATGTCTTGTACGGTTTGCAGTTTTAAAAAGTCAATGCCAAGAGGCATCTAGAAGCCGTGAATGAAAGAGCGTGACAGCTAGAAAGCACAATGCCTCGAGGCCACCGAGGATCGGGACACATGGAAGAACCGGTGCCAGGAAGTGGCAACTGGCATTTTACCTGTCCTTAATCTTATCGACCCGACGCTCACAGAGGAAGAGCCAAGGACGCCCCACTCGGACTGGTCGAGAGATGTAGGAAAGCATGGGGATGGTTCCAAGAGTTTGTGAAGGAGGCAGGTGAGTACACGGGTGCTCATGTGCTAAGCATGGTGCGTGCCCACTACCCCTAGTCGATCTCAGCGTCTGAAGGCTGGATACCCAAAGTAGGTAGACCCAGACAAGGCGGAGGAGCTTCGGATGGCCCAGCTAGGACCTGTCGTCAAGATAATTGGCGACATTAACCTATGTGGAGGTGGGACAGCACCTGTATAGGGTACGCCATCGACAAGTCAGCTAGAAACACCATCAGTTTGCAAGCCACCGACGAAGCCTGCGGTCTCGACTAGCCAGGCATCGCGGGGCCATCCCCTTCAGCTCGATTAGCACAAGAGTCCCCGAGACTCGAGTAGGATATTGGAAGCGGCGAGCAGTAGGTGCCACGTGCTCCGACCAGCCAATGTAATAGGCTTAGAGCTGTAGAAGGAGGACATAGTTGTGTTATTGTAAACTTGGACCTCTTCAGGGCAAGCTTGTAATAACATAACTGTATATCCTTATAAGCTTGTTTGCTTTGTATAAAACGTGTTTAAGCTTGAAACTTATGTTGGTGTAACTAAGTGAGAACATGTTAACGTTCTGTTTAGTTGTACCATTTGCTCGACACATCATCCCGAAAAGTTTGTGCGGCCCTAGTTTGCCATGTGGTCGGAGTGTGAGGTGCGTGACCTGTGCACACGTAGACACGGACAAGTCAAACAAGGGGGACCTGCCGATCACCCGTTACGTAGAGAGCGGATCCCATGCACGTGTTGGGAGGAACCAGAGACAGGGCCTGCTTCGAAAACTGTAGAAGGAGTGGTGGTCGGCTTTTACTGGCTAAGTTAGAATAACCATAAAATTCGAAGTGACATATTAGAGTGGTCGGAGAAATCATAATAGCTTTATTGAAGTAAATCGAAAGTACAAGAGGAATACATATCTTAGTAGTTAAGCATATAAACATCTAAGCTTGTTGATGTGCCACGAGTTTGGTACGTCCGTACCGTCCAGGTGAGCTAACCTGTAAGACGTTGGGCGTGTGACTTCCTTGATCATGAAGGGCCCCTCCCATGGGGTTGCGAGTTTATGGACACCAGCCTGGTTCGTCTTCCACTTCAGGACCAGGTCCCCGACCACAAAGAACCGCTCTTTATGTTCTTGTTGTAGTACCTGCGCAAAACAGCAAGGTATTTGGCTATACGTATGCAAGAATCGAGCCGCTTCTCTTCTGCGCTATTCACTTCTAGCTCCCATACTTCATTGGCCTTGCCTTCGTCGAAGTTCTCTACCCGTGCTGATCGGAAAGCTATATCTGCAGGGAGGGACTGCCTCAGCGTCGTAAACCATAAAGTATGGCGAGACGCCGGTGTTTACGACTGGGCTGAGTTCTGAGGCCCCAGACCATGGCTGGTAACTCTTTGAGCCATCTTCCGAGAGCTTTGTCATTTCTCTATACATCCTTTTCTTCAACGCGTCCAAGATCATGCCATTTGCCCGCTCGACTTGTCCATTTAGCTCTAGGGTGTGCCACCGAGACGTATTTTACTACTATGCTCCTTTCATCGCAGAAGTCCCAAAAAGCGTTCCCAGTGAACTGAGTTCCCAGATCAGTGATGATGCTTGTTGGGTATGCCGAAACGATGGATGACCTAGTCGAGGACGTGACAGCCTTCTCTGAGGATGCCTACCAAAGGCATGTATTCTATCCACTTAGAAAATTTGGTCGATCAGCACAAAGATGCATGTAATTTCCCTGGAGCCGGTTTGAAGGACCCGATCATATCCAGTCCCCAGCATGCGAAAGGCCAGGAAGCTGGGTATTGTTTGGATCTCATGTGCTGGTACATGGATTCTCTTGGTGAAGACTGACAACCCTCACAGTGGCGGACTAGCTTCTCTGCGTCGGCTACTGCTAACGGCCAATAGAACCCTACTTGGAAAGCCTTACCGACCAGCGTTCTTGAGGCCGCGTGGTTGCCGCAGGAGCCAGAGTGGATTTGGTCCAGGAGATGTTCACCATCCTCCTAGGTTATACACTTCATCAAGATTTACTCCTTTGCGTTCTTATGCCATAGCTTGCCATCGACGAGCAGGTACTGCTTACTGCGACGCATCAGGCGCTCGTTTTCTATCCGATCAGTGTAACCGCTACCATCTGTTAGGTACTTGATGAAAGGTATTCTCTAGTTGGGCTCATGAGTGGTCGGAGGCGGCTCGGCGGTGCTTGACGTCGGAACCATAGCCACCAATTGCTGATCCGGAGGCTTGTCTGTCGTGGAATCTTCCTCTTCGATCGAAGGCGCGAGCAGGTCTTGGACGAATACGCCATGTGGGATTTTTGCTCGGGATGATCCTAACTTTGACAGTGCATCCGCTGCTTGATTATTGTCCCGGACCACGTGTATGTACTCAATGCCATAGAACCTGCCTTCTAGCTTTTGATCGATTTGCAGTATGCATCCATCTTTTGCTGGTCGTGTCCCAGTCCTTGTTGAGTTGGTTGATGACCAGAGCAGAGTCTCCATAGACATAGAGACATTAATGCCAAGCTCAACCGCAATGCGCAAACCATTAGGCATGCTTCGTACTCGGCGGCATTATTAGATGCTGGGAAATAAATCCTGAGGACGTAGCGGAGCTGCTCCTTGGATGATGACACAAAAAGGCCTCCTACTCCCCGCACCGTCAATGTTAAGAGAGCCATCGAAGTACATCTCCAATACTCGTCGAATCCCGGAGAGGCAGGCGTGCTTAAGTCTGTCCACTCGACGATGAAATCGATGAGTGCCTAAGACTTGATTGTAGTACGGCTTGCAATTCCAAGGAGAAGGGGCCTAGCTCCCATTGCCCATTTGATGATGTGCCCGTTCGCATCCTTGTTGCTAATGATGTCTCGTAGCGGGTACTCAGTATGACCACCACACGATATCCGTCGAAGTAATGTTCAACTTTTGGGATGTTATCAGTATGGCGTAGATCAACTTCTGAATCTGTGGATACCTGGTCTTGGACTTATTGAGTACCTCACTGATGAATAGATTGGTCGTTGTACCTTGTAGACATGGCTGGCTCGTCGCGCTCGACCACCATGGCCGTGGAGACTACTCGATTAGTAGCCGCAATGTAAAGCAGGAGTGTTTCGTCTTCTCTTAGAGCAGTGAGGACCGGAGGTGACGTAAGGTATTGTTTTAGCTGTGTAAAGGCAACGTCTTGCTCCTCCGACCACTCAAACTTTTCGGATGCTTTGAGTAGTTTGAAGAACGGTAATCCTTTTTTGCCTAATCTTGATATGAAATGGCTGAGGGCGGCCATGCATCCGGTAAGCTTCTGAACATCCTTCATCTTTTTGGGCGGCTTCATGTCCAAGACAGCTTTGACTTTCTCCGGGTTAGGGCGTATGCCGTCATGACTGACGACGTTGCCAGTAGTATGCCAGAAGGAACACCAAAGATGCACTTCTTTGGGTTTAATTTCCACTGGAATGTGTTAAGGGCTGCAAAGGTGCGTTCCAGGTGTCAACAAGGGTATGTGCTTCCTTGGTTTTGACAACTATATCATCAACATAAGCCTCGACGAGGTCGTCTTTTATCTCGTCTTTGAGGCAAGCTTGTATAGCGCGTTGGTAGGTAGCCTCGGCGTTCTTAAGCCCAAACGACATGGTCGTGTAGCAGTAGGCGCTGAAAGGCATGATAAAAGATGTCTTGATCTGGTCATCCTTTTTGAGAGCGATCTGGTGATAACCAGAGTAGCAATCGAGAAAGGAAAGGAGCTCGCAACCGGCGGTTGAATCTACGACCTCGTCTATGCGAGGTAAGCCGAAGGGGTCCTTAGGGCAGTGTTTGTTGAGATCAGTGTAATCAACGCACATTCTCCATTCATTATTCTTTTTGCGTACAAGAACCAGGGTTGGCTAACCACTCTGGATGATACACTTCTTTGATAAATCTGGCTGCCAAAAGCCGTGTAACTTCTACCCTAATCGCCTCCTTTTTGTCGTGAGCGAACCGTCGTTAGCTTCTGCTTGATAGGTTTGGCCTTGCCGTTGACATTCAAGGAGTGCTCGATCAAGTTTCGAGGTACACCGGGCATGTCAGCAGGTTTTCCATGCGAACACATCCACGTTGCTCCTCAGGAACCTAACGAGCGCGGTCTTCCTATTTGGGATCCTGGTTGGCCCCGATAACGGCCGTTCTGCTGGGATCACCGCCGACCAGCTGGATCACCTTGTGCTCCTTGGACTTGATGTTTTTGCGTGGAGCCTCGAGCTCTGGGATCTCCAGGTGGTGGCCGAGGTCTTCTTGGCATCGAGCATGGTTTCGGCCATGCGAAATAGAGAGGTCGTGAGCCTCTGCTATTTTGAAAACTATCGTCCTCGTAGGTATAAGCTGCGTACACGTTGCCCTCGGAGGGTTAGAAACTCCTTTCTCGGTAGGCATCTTGAGCACCAAATACCTGTAATGAGGTATGGCCATGAACTTGGTGAGCGACGGTCGACCAAGAATAGCATGGTAGGTGCCGTCGAAGTCAGTGACCACAAAGTTGACGTAGTCGGTGCAGAAGTGGTCTGGGGTCCCAAACTGCATAGGTAGCGTGATCTGCCCGAGAGGTGTGTAGAGCTCTGTCCAGGGAGAACACCCTAGAACTGTGCCTCGTACGGCTTGAGATCCGCCTGAGCTATCTTCAGGGCGGGCAGACTGTTCTTGAATAGTATATCGATGGAGCTGCCACCGGTCGATCAGTACTCTGTCGAACTAGACCTTGTTGATACAAGGATCGAGGACCAAGGGAAAACATCCTGGCTCAGGTATTGCGGCCCATTGGTCCTTTCTGCTGAAGGGAGATTTCGCGGTGAGACCACGGAGAGAGCCGCGGATCGGCGAGGAAGTTGTCGGCGTTGGCCATGTTCAAGCAAGCACGGGCGAGCAGCTTGCGTTCTCGCTTGGTCTCGATGGACACTTTGCCTCCGATGATGGTGTGCACGTGATCAGTTGGCTTGATGTACTTGTGACGAGGGTCTACATCGTCGTCGTCGTTATCCTCGTTGCGCTGTTCTCCTACGTCGTTAGGCTTATCGGATGTATCCAGAGCCTATTGACGCGTGTAGATAGACTTGAGAACGCTGCAATTCTCCATGGTATGGTTTGACTTAGGATGGAGCTGGCAGGGCCCCTTTCAATGCTTTGGCGTAGTCGTCTTCGTAATTACGACGTCCGCCACCCTTTTTAATGGTATTGACCTCGCCGTCGTCTTCCCGAGCACACTTGCTCCTGTAATCGTCATGGCGGCTGCGCCGCTGATTACGTTGGTCACGGTGGTCGCGAGAGTCGTTGCGCTGATTGCGGCGGTCAAAATTGTTGTTTTGACCACGGTTGCTGTGGTAGTCGTCGCGGTGTGGGTGGTGGTCGGAGCGTGGAACCCTTGCTGCTTCTTCAATAATTATCTTCTTAGCATCGTCGGCGTCCGCATATTTCTTAGCGGTGGCCAGGAGTGCTGTGACCGATTCAGGTCTCTTGCGGAGGAGCTTGTCCCTTAGGGCGTCGTGGAAGCAGAGGCCAGTGATGAAAGCCTCGATTGCCTCATTGTCGGAGATTGATGGGACCTTGATGCGCATCTCCGAGAAACGCCGGACGTACTCGCGCAGTGGCTCATCTTTCCGATCTCGAATCCATTGTAGATCATACTTGTTGCCCGGTTGTTCACAGGTAGCGATGAAGTTGTCGATGAAGGCTTGCTTGAGCTCCTGCCAAGAATCAAAGTAGTTCACCGGCAAGCTGACCGGCCATTGGTGACCTGTATGGCCAACAGCGACTGGGAAGTAGTTAGACATGACGTGCTCGTCAGCCATGGCTGATCTGCATGTAGTTTCGTAGAGCATGACCCATAATTCGGGGTTTTCCTTGCCGTCATACTTCTGAAGTTTCTCGAGCTTGAAATTCTTGGGCCATATGACTTGGCGAAGGTGTGGAGTAAACTGCTTCAAACCCGGCGGGCCGTGGGCGGTGTCATATTCCATACGACGATAACTTTCATGGGATGCTCGATCGTTGGCTCTCTAGTTGATGCGAGCACGCAGATCGCGTCCACCGAGGTAATGGCGGAGATCGTTATTGCCATCGCGGCGATCTCGATTGCCATCTGGATTAGCCCTGCGACCGTGGTTATCGCGGCGATTGTCGCGGTTGTCCCGGCGGTTATCATCCCGGACATCGCGGCGGTTGTCGTCCCGATGGTGGTTGTCATCCTGGCCACCATCATGGCCACCGTTTCCGCCTTGACGGTTGTCTGATGGGTCATTGTTGCGCGAGCCATGTTGGTTGAGTGGCTGTGAGCGACTTGGGTGCTGGCGGCTATGGCTTGACTCGACTGAGACGGATGGAGCCCGCGCTTGGTTTACAATCTCTACGGTCTGGGCCATGGCAGCCGTCAGATAGGCTTATATTTCATCACGAACCGCTTGGGTTTTCGGGGTGTTGGGTAGCCGTTGCATTGTCGCCATGGCGACGGCTACGTTGGCACTTGGAGTCCTGAAGACCTGTTTGTCCCCCACCCTACCGAAAGCATCGTTGAGGTCACGTGGCTGGACCCTTATGCGTCGTGCCTCCTGGTCTGCTTCGGCTTTGGTTTGTCGGTGATTAAACCGGTCGATATTACGTGCTTCGCGTGTAGTCCTTTCTTGTTCTGTTTCACCAACTGCTGGCGGTTTGTCATTGCTGACAACATGGATCAAATCCCCTCATCTTGGTGGGAAAGACGGGAATTGTGAGAACCCCGGGGCATGGTCTGGGATATCCAGATCATACTTGACACCTTCATCTTCGTGATGCTAAAGCTTGGTGTGGACAGATGCATTAGATGCGATGCCAGACGAGGAGCTAGAGTCGCCCTCTTGGACTGTGTGGATGGATCCTTCTTGATAATCTTCAATCCAGATCATGTTGACGAAGTTGCGTGGCTTTAGCCGAGGTCGGTGCATAAAACACAGATCCAAGCGGTGATGTAGGTTGTACGCGTAGCTGGAGGCAGCGTTTCACAGGCCGTAGGGCTGGACCTAGTGGTTCTCCATCGAGGCTTCATACTCGGAGAGCCGGAGACCCATCGCGAAGGCTGGCCGGCGACGAGCAGAGCGCCCTTCAGGAGTAGATGTGACCACGAGATCTGTACCAAGTCATGCAGGACGACTGGTCCGAGCCGATCGGATAGATCTGTTGTGGGAAGCGGTTACCTGCTCATTAGGTTGACTTTGAATCGTACTTACCAGAGCTAGGGTTTCAGCGAGTTTGGTGCCGACCCGATCGATGTAGTCGAGCAGGTCGGTGTTGTCGATCTACTTCCCTTTGTAGCGGGGAAGCGAATGATGAGTTGTCGGTGTGGCTGAAGGTGATGTAGGCGTGGTCGGAGCTAGATGTACCGTGCTTGGAGCCAGATCCATTGTGGTCGGAGCCATATCCACCGTGGTTGGAGCCGTATCCACCATGGTCGGAGCCGTATCCACCGTGGTCGGAGCCATGGCCGATGCAGGTGAAGCAGTGGTCGGCGCAGACTGAATCCACACCTCCTCCGGGGTCATGGCGATGAAGTCATTGGAGCCGGTGGTCCAGGTGATCTGGCCAACGGTGAACGTGAAGCCGTTCAGCGTAGCCATGGAGCCGGAGATGATGACCATCTTGTTTGCTTGGAGAGCAGTACACACACCCCCTACCTAGCGCGCCACTGTCGACGAAATATGGTCGGCAGTCTACCTAGGGGTATGCCCAAGGTAGTAGATTGTCGGCAGACAGATGCGCAAGCCACAAACAAGACGGTGACGCAAGACAGACACGAGGTTTTATCTAGGTTCGGCCGCCAAGAAGGCGTAATACCTACGTCCTGCGTCAGATTTGTATTGCTATATGTTAATGAGAGATAGATGTTTTTTAGAGGGGTCCCCTGCCCGCTTTATATAGTCCGAAGGGCAGGGTTACAGATCTAGAAACTAATCCTAGCCAGTTACAATTGCCATATGTGGCCGGATAAGGATTCCTATTCTAACCGACCAGGATCTTGCTTGGTCACCAAATCTGTCTTGACTCCTTACGTGGGACTCTGAACGGGTTGGCCAGGCCGCATGTCGTCTTTTGGTGGACCGAACCCCACTGATCCGGGCCGGCCCAAGCCTAGCCGTAAGGGTATATGGGTTAATACCCCCCACAGGGACTGTAAAAGGTCCAGGAATTTAGCTATTTCTTTACTTTAGGGGTATCATTATTATGACCGTCTTAATTCCTCAACGATCACATTCATCTTTTATAGATCACTTTTACCTTCAATGCATAGTATGATTGCATTATCTGAAGTATGGGGGAAGTATCTTTCTTAATTAATCTTAATTTCTCCCCCTCGAAATGTGGTATGAACTTTTCTACCATAATTTTGAAACATTCAGAACTCTTGTGAATGAGGAAACTTTGATTACTTACTTCATCCACATGATTACATCATGCAAACAAAATTCGTATGGGAGTACATTTTCCTCATTACACTTCAAAACTCAACATAGTCTATTATTATCAATACTTCTGCAAGTCACACTTGCATATCATTCTTATCTTTTTGTTCACATGCAACTTTCTTTTGTTCTTAAACTCATTGAGTACTTAATGACCATGACACAATCAGAGTGTACGGTCAATACTAGGATAGTATAAGAGCTATCACAAACTTCTCTCCATGTGCGGGATATTTCTTTAGAGCACATGAGTCATCACATCCTCCTCCCGCCATGCGGGATAAGTACTATGCCAAACTCTCCCGCCATGCAGGATTGGTTAACATATGTACTATGCCAACTTTACCCCGCCATGCGGATATTTTCTCAAACTTTTCCCGCCATGCGAGATAATTCTCTTGAACAGACATAATTGCTAGGATTGGCTCGTGTTCAATCATCAAATTCAGAAATAAATCTGAATATTCTTTAACACACATGTGTAATCCAATGTTAGTCAAATTAAACATGTATATGACTTTTACAACTCTCATAAGTGAAACTGAAAATAAGTTCTTCTTCACAGAGAGTACATAAAAGACATTTCTCAATGAAGACTCTCATTGATCTATCTCTTTTCTTGGATCAATATCCTAGAATTCTTTTCTTTTGAAGCCATTCTTTAAAGAGAACACAGTCCCTTAACCAATGGCATTCTTTCATACATAACTTGTCCTTAGGCATTTCATCATCTGAGTCACAAGTACCCAGCTCATTTCTCTTTCTGCCTTCAAGAATGAAATCATGGAGGTCTTTTGTCTGAAAAATATTCAACAATAATGCTCATTAAACTTTAAAAAACTTTATGTTCTATTCTATATCACCGTTGGACAGAAATAGAATAAAACACCATTCTTCTACATTAATTCCACATCACCGTTGGGCAGAAATGGAATTAATGTTTAGAAATTCAATAATCTTAAAAACATAGTACTGCTCCTCAAAATTAAATTCTCCCGTTGATTCGAATTTAATTAGAAGACAATCAACTTCATTGCAGCGGAAACATGAAAATACATTTCTCTAGTTTAAGAGCATTCCTTGATCTTTATCTTTTCTCTGAAAAATTGGTCACTTTGATGCAAAATTCATCAGAGATTTAAACTTTAAACATAAAACTCATAGAATTATAATATTGTTATCATCAACGTTGGTCAAAAAATAACAATACCATAATTTAACTTTAAACTTAACTCATAAATAAACTTATAATATGGTTATCATCAACGTTGGTCAGAAAATAACAATATTATAATTTATCTTAACTATCAACCAACTATTCCTCCAATTAAATTTTTTCAGTTGGTTCCAATTTTAACTGGAGGATAAACTTTTCATCATTTACCGAATAACTATAACTGCTCTTCAAATTAAATTCTCCCGTTGGTTCGAATTTAATAAGAAGACAACATCTTTAACTTTGCAGTGGAAACTTGACAAAATTTCTTTATATACTTTTCAGAAGCATTTTACTGTACTTTTCTACTCTCTGGAAAATCTAACACGTTGGTGCAATTTACCAGAAATTTAAACCTTCAAATTGATCAAAATTCATTCAAATATGCTTCTGAAAATAAATAAACTTCAAAACATCATTTACTATTCTTCTGGCCCGGCCTGCAACAGCAGTAATCCGGCCGGCCTGAAGCCTGCTCGGCCCGAAGGCCTGCCCGCGCGTGCGGCCCAGCAGCAGCAGCAGCGCGTGGCGTTTGCGGCTCACGCGCTCGGCCCATATGTTACAGCACCGCGCGGCCCGCAAGCAGCAGCAGCGCACGGCCCACCACTACGCGCGCGCCTTCCTCCCCGCGCCCAGGCCGCAACCTGGGCCTGGGCCGGGAAAGCTCAATCCCGCCTGGGCTACGAAACGGCCCATTCGATCTCCTCGCCGTCGGATCTTGATCGGACGGTCGTCCTTGCATTTCGCGCGAACAAAACCGGCACGAGTGGCCTCACCGTGAAAACCCTAACCTCATTTCCTCCCTCCCCTTCTCTCTCATCGCGCAGCGCAGCTCGGAGACGCAGCCGCAGCAGCAGCCACCGAGCGAGTGAGTGGGCGAAACAATGGAGCAGCGAGCCCCGGCGCCGTCGCCGGCCCCCTCGCCGGCGTGCGCGTTCCCCAGCGGGTGAGCGCGCCGCCGTCGAGCGGCCTGGCCGCGACGCCCCTATGGTCGGATCCCGGCGAGCAGTGCCCCCGGTCGGCCCTTTCTTTTCCCCCCGGCGCGCGCTGGCGTGCACGACGGCGAGGTAAGCCCTCTGGGTTTCCCTCTTCCCCTTTTCCCCTTCTGTATTTCTCTTTTCTACTCGGATCTGATCCGATTTGGGGACGGGGATTGGAATTAGGGTTAGGGTTTTGGCAAGTTAGGGTTTGGGCCGATTCGATTCACTGTTCTTCTTTCTTTCCCTAACCCAGTTAGGGTTAGAGTTCAGAAAAGCTTCTTTCTTTGTCTAGATCCGAACGGATCTAAACCGTTCTTATCTTTTCTGTTCTTTTATTCTCTTCCCGCGCGTCAGCAAGCCGGTGGTGGGTGCTCCATCCTGCGTGAGGCGGTAGTGACAGCGGCGGGGAAGCCCTGGTAAGACTTCCCCCGGACCGTCCAATTTCTTTAGGGTTAGGGTTCTTTAGGGTAATCCGAATCAAATCCGAATCCCCTTCTTTCTTTTCCTTTCTATCACCCGATTAGGGTTTAGGGTTTGATGAACCCTCTGTAATTCTTTTCTTTCGATCCGAACTGGATCTAACCTATCTTTTCTTTTCTAATCGTTTTCTCGCCCCTGACAAGATCCACGCCTAGGTAAACCGGCTCCGATACCATTGTTAGCTTCTTTGGATCATCTAGGTGTGGATCCAGTGGGTGATTTCTTTATCAGTTGAATCAAATACACCTAGAGCTTCCTTCGGGAGTAGGAGACAGAGAGAGTAGGAGCATCTGACCGTCGGAGGAGCTCCCTACCTTCGCTGGTTCGTCGATGAAGATCTGCACACGGCAGCGACGGTCGGAGTAGCAGTGAAGACCGTGGTGGCGTAGTGCAGTGGCGGCGGCGGTGCTTTCCGTCACTGGCTACGCCCCTCTGTTAGATCGGAGTAGGGTTTCTAGGTGGGGCGTACGGCTCAGGCGAACCTCGTACTGAGAGTCGCCGACCCCACCTCTATTTAATGCGCAGTGTGACGGGGGCCCGCCAGCCATAGATGGACTGGGCGCCCCCGATCAGGGCGCGAGGTCAAGGCCCAAGTGGCCGTTGGGCCACTGTGGTTGGGAGATCAAACCAACAGTTCCTCCCCCCCCCCCCCCTCCCGTTTTCTTATGTGTGTAGCAGTGTGGGGTGGGGTGGGGCCTGGGGTGACAGAGAGACGCGCGCAAATACTCTGAAAGGCTGAAACCTTAACTTAATAACTTAAGACCATTCAAAAGCTGGCTTGATCTGCATCCTGTTCATTTGGCTGTGGCTTATCGTAAACGATCGTAAATTTCTAGCCACAACAGTATTTTCTCTCCCACAAACCAACCAACAGTACTTCTTCACGAACCAACAACGATACGAACCAGCCAACCGAACAGGCTGCTGATTAACAAATCTCCTGTCTTGCTATAGTTTGGCAGTCACAAATCCCTAGGCCCTAATGTCAGGGGAGTCACAAATCTCCTGACTTGCTATAGTTTGCTTGGAAGGGGCCGGACATGCGTATCAGGTGTAGGTAACTACAGTAGGAGTTATGCAACACAAGTTAATAATTACCAAATCAAACAATGGGACATACATGATATAAAAGCAGGGTATCACCGTATCAAACTAACATCCGGCCATGGCCTGGCTTGTTTTTTGCACATTGTCTCCATCAACTCACTCCGGTTATATGCAGTAACATCCAGATTAATTACTTTGCCTTTGCTGGGGATATATCACACCGATTCTTCTCGCAATACCCAGCTCTCAGCTGCTTTCTGGCGTAACCGTAGTACATGTTCCATTTCCTTGGATGCATGCATGCCTAACCTAGTTCAATTGAAGGACAACGATGGCTTGGAATTACGGGTCGCCTCTGCTACCGTAACTCAAGATTCCCTACCTGCTTGACTGCAGTTTTTCCACTGATACCCAGCCCTCTTTAGGGCCTGTTTGAAATAAAGGAATGTAAAACAAAGGAATGATAAGAAACGCAGGAATAGAGGAAAGTGGGGGTTGAAAACCATATGAATGAAAAATTTGGACCGTTTGGATTGCAGGAAATAAATTTGAATCTTCACAGTTTTCAATGAACAAAGTAGCCGTTGGTATACACTAGTAGTCATTGCTTTCTTTCCTGGTCTGATATTGTTCATGCATTCTAGCCGTTGCTTGGTTCTCGTCGCTATATAAGCATGCTGCTGCATACCTTGGAGAGTTGCACCTCCCATCCAAACTAGCAAGACAAGTAGTACACACAAGCACACGTACGTGTTCATTCTTTGCACTTGCATAGCTGCACATCTCTCATCCCTCGTAGTGATAGGAGGTGCTTTTCTTTCTGTGGATCCAAACTATCGCCGACGATCACAAAATGAAGATGAATTCATTTTCCTCATCCACCCAACACTAGAAGAAGGAGCCTCATCCCAATCATCCGAAAAGAAAGCAATACATGATTATATCCGAAATGGAGCCATGAAACTCTAACAGGGCATGAGGCCCTATGCAGAAGGTGGTTCCATATGGAAAGAGAGATTTTTCAAGCTCTTGTTCAAAGATTGCGTGAAAATAACCTTCTTGTTGATTCAAGGTATGTATATGTGGAAGAGCAGTTAGGCATATTCCTTTATGCCATATCAAAAAAATGTACGCAATCGAACATTGCAAGATCAATTTCAACATAGCGGAGAAACGATTAGCCGCCACTTCAAATCAGTGCTCAACGCACTTACACAACTCACATGCAACTACATACGGCTACCTTCTCTGCACCAGCATCGGATCTTAAGACAACCTAAATTTGCATCATACTTCCAAGTAATGTATTTTTTATTAGTATATCAAGACAAAATTAATTTTATTTATGGTTTTAGTATTAGTCAACATACAAATACATGCAAAATTGTATTGGTGCTATTGATGGCACTCACATTCCTATGACTATTCCTCTCAGACAACAAGAGCCATATAGAACTAGAAAACAAGATCTATCATAAAACATGATGGTCACATGTGACTTTGATCTAAAGTTTGTGCATGTGCATGCTGGTTGGGAGGTGGTCTGCTTCTGATGCAAGAGTTCTCCAAGATGCACTTAACCATGGATTTAGTGTCCCTCCCGGTAAATTCTATCTAGTAGATGCAGACTATGCTAACACACCAGAATTCCTTGCTCCATATCGTGGAACTACATACTATCTACAATAACAGGGAAGGGCCGGACAAAAACCACAAAATCACAAGGAATTATTCAATCTACAACATGCTTAACTCTGAAATCATATAGAGAGAATTATTGGTATATTGAAGATGAAGTACCCCATACTGAAGGCTGCATCATTATATGATATTGACACACAAGTTGATATCTCTGTAGCTTGTTGTGTAACTCATAATTTTATATGGCTATACAATGGAGATATGTCATTGGCGCATGGTGCCACTGAAGATATCAATCAAAGTAACATGCAGGTTGTACCAGAAGGAGACGACCACTACAGTGTCTTGGGGAAGATGATATTAGGAAAGATGAATGCCACGGACTAAAAAAAATGCAAAGGAGGAAAGGCAATGTCTTGTATGATAAACAAACTTCACGAGTTTAACCATGCATTGGAATTACCAAACTAGCGGATGCAATCTTGAATTGGGGGAAAATAAAATAAATCATACATAAATTTTTCGTTTCAAAATAAATTTTCAGTTTCAAAATAATATTGGGAAAGATGAATGCCACGGACTAAAAAAATGCAAAGGAGGAAAGGCAATGTCTTGTATGATAAACAAACTTCATGAGTTTAACCATGCATTGGAATTACCAAACTAGCAGATGCAATCTTGAATTGGGGGAAAATAAAATAAATTAGTATTTTTAGATCTAATCTAGGACTCCACCTATGAACAAGATCCCAACCAAACTATAACAAAGCACGAAAGAAATTCCAGCAAGGGGTTACTGAGTTCTTAAATTGATTACCTTTTTCTTGTGAGATCTCGCCATCCCCTCCAGATTGGGGAACGCCAAGACCTTGTCCTGGTGCTGTAGACAGAAGGGGTGGAGTTAGTTTTTGTCCCCCGGATGCACTTTGAAGTCGCGGATTCGTCATCTGTCCGAGGTGGAGGGCGGCGAGCGCGTCCACATGCTCTCGTGTGGCTAGGGATTAGGCCATGGCGGGAGGGAGAAAGGCAGCGGCGGGAGGAAGAAAGGCTGTGGTGGGAGAGTTGAGAGAGCGAGCGCAGCGTTCCCTCCATTCTCTTGGGTCGGAGTGGATTTTCTGGTTCCTGCGTTTTGTGTGCATATGCAGTTTCCTTTCCTCAGGAACGGTAGGGAACGTTCCTTTGTTCCAAATGTCATGTCTCCTTTCCTTTCCTCTGGAATTGGCTTCCTCCAAAATTCCCTTGACTTTCCTTCGATCCAAACGGCTCCTTAGGTTTAGGAGCGCCTCCTCCCCACTGATACCATGACCATGATACAAGAAGATCAATGAAGATTGGTCATGGGAGGACTTTGCTTATTTGGGGTAGGAGGGATCATAGATTTGGATCCATCTGACTTTTGATCCGATGAAGCTTGGTGATTAGATGATGACTTGATCTCTAATTTGGAAGGGGGTTATAGAATAGATATGAGTTTGGCATCAAACATTGTGTTTGGTGTTTGTTTATGTTTTGCCCTAATAACGACTGATGAATTCTTTCAGGTCGCCGATGGAGCTACAAAGTGGCTGAAAGCCAATGTGTATAGGTTATGAATAGTTATTACAGGATAAATTATCTTCAATTACCATGGTGTTGTAGTTCCGTCTTCAATTGTTTGGTTTGTTAGCATACACATGAGCTCTTCCATTCGTTTTGTTGGAGAGCTTAGCTAAGGAAAGAATTGTCCACTCGATGCATTTATATATTATCATTATTGTAAATCAAAGATTTATATAGTTTATTTTAATTGTCCAATGCATGTATCGGTCTGTTGAAGTTGTGGGTTTCTCTGATCTAAACCCTAGGATTCAACAACGACGTAAATGTATGTTTAGTACATGAACTATAGTATTATAAAAATTCAGAATTTGTACATGAGGTTTTTTTAATTAAATCCAGGATGAAAAGTTCATATGTTCTAATTTTTGAAGCTATAGATCTTGTAACGATGCAAGTGAAAAGTGAGGCACATGTAGGTCTGGTCAAATGTGCAAACTGTAAATTGAGTAAAAAATGACTACACCTTGCAAGTGGGACGCAGAAAGGTACACATGAGGGCATATGCCCCTAGGGCCTTGGGGCAAAAACAACATTACCCTTGCAAGGCTGTTACATGTGTATGTCATGGGCAATTGAAGGCAAATCTTGCCTTGGTTAGCTGATTGGATTAGTTTGGAAGGTCGAGGGAATAAAGAGATGAATTATAGAGGTGATAGCCAGAGAGACTATTTGCATGTAACCCGTACAAGGATTAGAGGCAAGCAAGATTTATAAGGAAAAGCCTTCTCTAAATGTTTTGTCGTAGATCATGAGCATCCAAACTAACCCTTCAAGCAAAACCAGCCAAGCACCGACCTCCCGTGCCATGTACGTACGTGTATATATACTCCTACTTCATCTCTCCATGCACAGACCAATATAATCACCCTCTTGTAAGAGAAAAACACTATACCATAGTTGATAAGTCGTGTTGTGGCTGTTTTATTGTGAGAGAAAAACACTGTATTATGACTGATAAGTCATGCTTCTAAGTTCAAGCGAACGGTTCTCCCAGAATATAAGTCTCTCCTACTTTCAGAAAGCGATCGAGTTGCATGTTGAGTCAAATGAGAACCTTTAGATTCTGGTGTAATCGCAGGGAAACTAGGCTTATCACACTCATTTTCCTCACTACAGGATGACAGGAAATAACTGAAACCGGCCGGGCGGCTGGCCTGGCGTGTACGTAGCTTGGAAGTTCGCAACTTGCAAGTCGGTCGGCCGGCTGGAGGGGCCCACCATTTCTTCCCCTTGCATTGTGAACGAGCGAGCTCCCAACTTGCAGCAAAAGGAGGGGAATCGTTGATGATGTTTATATTGTATTGCTTAAAGGCTAAGAGACTAAAGTGAGGAATATATATACGTATCCGATTCTCTTGGTTCTTCAAAAAGGATATTGACATGGAAATTGCTGACGCCCGTAAGTTCCATGTGATAGGATTTTATCGAACGGTACCGAATGGCCCAGCAGAAACACGGCACACTCTTACTGTATTGCTGTAGTCCTTCCTCGTCTGCCTCATCCCGTCATGCACGGTACCCGCCCTCATTCGTCTCGCCTCGCCCCGCACCCACCGCTCCTTCCCCTGACCCCCTCCTCTCTCTCTCTGCGCAGGTAAGACCCAGGAGCTGGGATGAGCGAGGACGAGCACGCTCCGTCCGTAGGACATCAGGCGCGCCGCACACCCCATCCGCCGGCCCTCGGCTCGCTGCGCCCCTTCCCCTGACGCCCGGGTCGTGCCCCATCACTCTCTAAACGTACTTCCAAAACACGAAACACTTACAACATGAAAAACTTGAATGCAACATATGTCTGAAACAGATGAATCATTTGGAACATACACTTGCAATATGTGTGTGAAACATATGAAACATCTAGATAAAACACTTGCAACTTGCAACATGAAAACACTTATTGCAACATAAGACCGAAACAGCTGAAATATTTGGAACATACTTTTACAACATATGTATGAAATATATGATGCATCTAAGCATACTTACAACATACATCTCAAAAACACAGATAAAATATTTTTTAAGAAACAGCAAATAAAACATTTGAAACGAACGATTACAAGTATACAACATCACAAAGAAGGGACCCTGCGGGGCCCGTTAACCCGTCCGAATGGGCGGTCCGGGAGCCTAGAGAAGAACTCGAACTACTGGATACGCGAACCTGAACTCAACCGAACGCGCACCTTACCGGCGGTGGCGGAGGCGGCTGCGGCCGCGGCCGCGGCCGTTGTCCGATTATCTATCCAATCCCACCGATTACTAGCGATCTCGAGTTCCTCATTCAATTCTGTAACAGCGTCTTGCAGCAATGCAGCCCCAGCGGAGACGCCGGCGGCGGAATTGCTACAGCAGTTGTTCAAGCCCCCGGCTGAGTCGGCGCCCGCGGCGGATCGATTCGAGTCCACGGCGTGGTCCGTGTTGGTTGTCGACTTGTAGGCACCTTCGGATCCATCGGCAGCGAGCTTTGCGGCTCCATGTCCTGGAATCGTCTCGCCACTTGTGGAGCTGGATGCCCTCCTGACGGAGGCCAATGGCCTGGTCACGCCTGCTAAAGGTATGGATTCCAATTCCATTATTTTTACATGCGTTGTTAGCGCCCTAAATAAGTTGTGTTCTCGACGTCGTCAGATCAGGTTGTCCTGGAATACTGGAAAATATTATGAAATGCTCAGTACATACATACTCTGAAATGTTATTGCCAAATGCTTCGTATACAGACTGAAACATTCTCAGTTCGAAATGGTTCCGAATAATTACCGAAACAACATTATTACAGATAAATACATAACATTGTATTGCAACAACGTTGAGTTCTGCTATTTCATCTTATTAACCGGGCCTGATGTTGCTTGGCGCCTGCTGTTCCTCTTTCTTGGTGCCAGTGCCTGTGCTGCTTTCTGCTCAAAGTTTGGATCCTAGGTACCTGGATGACATGCCATGCCCTAACAACGTCAATGCAACAGCTTCTAGTTCTAGTGCTGCATTTCCTCTCCACAGTAATGCCCAAGCTCAATACACCCATCATGAACCGTTCGCCAATGCACCCACCCTACTTCCTGCCAATTGGCGGCGGCCATAAGGTAACCGTAGACCCACCGACAAATCATATATCATCCATGTTACCAATTGTCAATGCTTTGATATGGTGCTGATTTATCATTTTTGCCTAGTGATTAGTGACCAATTTGCTTATACTTTATCAATCATGTTTCCAATCAGCAATGCCAAAAACCATTTTTTTAGTGAATGGTAGTGAATATTCTACTCCTTCTGAGTCGATCTGCAATTATGTGTTAATAATACTGAATTAGAATGATAGTTTGACTTGGATATTGTACTTCAGATGACTATGCATACAAAGCCTTTTTTTTTTCTTTATTACATTGTCTTGCACCTACGGGCATGACTTTTTCATGTCAAGTATTATGCACGTTAGCCACAGGTTGTGATTCCTATTTATGAGGGTTAATTACTCCCATATCACATTTTCAAGGTTTCCAAGATGGCTGGGTTTCACTACGAGACTTTTTAGGAAACGTTTAATAAGATGCAGCCTTCAATCTAGGTGAATGATACCATCCTCCTAAGGGCGAGTACCCTGTAGGCATACAATCATCAAGACGTCAACCAAAGGCAGGCTGAGCATCATTCTTAAAACCTAGAACCCCCCTCTAGTGTATTGTAAGCTGCTATCAAATTAGACAAACTCAAGTAATTAGTTAACACCAGATCCATAGTCTTGTGGTTGCACAGTATATCCTAAGTGGCCACTCCACGAACCGGTCATTACGGCAGGCAGATATAAGCATCTCTAACGAAGACCTAGATGCTAACAAAGCCACATTTTAGTTACCACAGTTGCATACACCATTAGTTACAAATCTGCACATATATCATCCATGTCGCCAAACAAAAAGACTTAAAAGTTATCGATGTTTGTAGTTTTTAAGGTTTGTCCAAATCTTATCGGAAACATATTTTTGTGACTGGAGGGAGTATTTAGTGAGGGGAATCTTCATTAATTGCAACGAGACTTTACACTTGTAGCTCTACACAAGAAAACATCCAAATTAAAAAAAAAACAAGTAAGTGGTGTTAAAAGCCATCTAACGCCAAATAATAAAGCTTACAAACCTTAGAAAAGACATGAAGAAAGTTTAATCTGTAGGTTGAGAAGCTTTCACTTGCCTTATGCCGTTGTCCCGTATGTGTATGGTTGAATGCTGCTTGCAAAATCAGGATGCATATCAACAAAAGTTACTGTATTTAGGGACTCGAGATATCTGACGCCAACTGGAACCTCTCGTAGTTCCGGGAGGCAATGCATTGTTAGACGTTCAAGGCTGGCCAAACCTCCCTTCTGTATGCCTATTTGATTGAGATGGGGCAAATTCTTCAAGTAAAGTTCCTTTAAATTCAGGAACCAGTCTGCTTGGAAGTATAATTCTTGGCCGGTGTATGCCCGTACAAGAGATAACTTAGTCAAGTTTGACAATTTAGAGAGGTGTGGTACTGAACTTTCTGAAAGCTGACTGTAATGTAGCATTAGCCTAAGAAGCCCATTTCCGTGATTTAAGAAAAAGGGCGATGTCAAAGTTCCTTCTGAAAGTCGTCCAACCAATATAAGGTTTTGAAGGGGATTTGGAAATGTCAAATCATCCAGCTGTAGCAGTTCATCTTCGTTGCATGCTTCTATCATTAATGATGACAGCTGGCGCATCTTTGACAAAGAGCCACACAATTGTGCACAGTAATTACTCCTTACATCACAAATTGCAAGGCTTCTCAGCTGGGATAAATTTCCAAGTTTTGCAACAAATACTTCACTTGCTTTAATGGCCCACAGAGTTTGCAGTTCGATCAAACTCCACAAGCCCTTAAATGGTTCGATAGCTTCCCAAAGTTTGAAACTGTTGAAAGTTACATCATGCAACCGTGAAACCAGAAGATGTCGCAATTTCTTCAGTTTTGAAAACCCTTCTGGGAACTTCACTAACTGCGCATTCTCAATACTCAATGTTTGTAAGTTTTGAAGCTTTGTAATAGATTTAGGGAGTTCTTTCACTTTGGTGTCATCGAGGCACAAAAGCCTAAGGTTGAATAGCTCCCCAATTGAACTAGGAATGGTCTCAATAGGCAAGCCTGATAAGTCTAATACTGTGAGGTACTTCGGTTTGGAGGAAATAGAAGAATACCACAAAGATGATGCCCTGCTGGTGTCAAAGGTTATGAAGGTGCGAAGCCTGGATGCATCAATGTTTGATGGAATGCCCTTGCTGCATTGGAGCACAGCCACTCGTCGAGAATCTGATCCCACTAGCATTGCTTCATTATTTCCATCATAAGTTGTACTGAAACCCTCTCTTTTAGATTGGAAAATGGCTAGTTCAGGCACAAGATCATGCATACGAATACATTTAATCCTACCAAAGCTGTTTCTCTGCGCAACGTGAAGCATGCTCCGTCGTACAAGTTCTCTAAGATAACTTTCAGCAATGTCTTCTAAGCTGCATGTCCCTTTTTGTTCAATAAATCCTTCAGCTATCCACAATCTAATCAATCTCTTTCTGTGTATCAGATAATCTTCTGGAAACATAGCACAATACAGGAAGCAGTTCTTCAAATAGTCTGGTAGGTATTTATAGCTTAGATTTATGATTTTCTCCACGTGATTAAGGTTCTCATTGCTGTGTAGCTCCCAAATAAGCTGATCATAAAATAGCTTCCACTCATCAACATTCTTCGGTCTTAGCGACAATATGCTTCCTATTGCCACAAGGGCTAATGGCAAACCATCACATTTCTCCACAATGTTTTTACCACACTGAAGTAACTCTGGAGGGCAGATATAATTTTCAACTTTCGGAAATGCCTTCCTACAAAATACATGCCAGGAATCATGGTCACCAAGAGGTTCTACTTTAATCTTACAACTATCCTCAGCTATTGAAGCTACCTCCTCAATTCTTGTTGTGATTATTACTCTACTTCCAAGGCCATTATCTACAAGAACCTCTTTAATTCTGAAAAGAACATCAGCCGTCCAGACATCATCCAGTATGGTCAAGTACCATTTTTTATCTAGAGTTTTTATCAATTGCACTCTTAGTTCTGCACTATCCATTGTTCCAGGATCAAATGCTTTCTTATCTTTCCCGACGAGATCTGTCAGCATTTTCTTCCATACATCTTCTAGTTTATATGACTGAGAGATAGAAACCCATGCACGGCAATCAAAGTTGGACCCTTCATTTTTGTACACATTGTTGACAAGAGTGCTTTTTCCAATGCCACCCATACCCCAGACAGCAATGATCCGAAGTGATGGATCTTCAATTGATAATGAACTAATCAAGGTTTGCTTATTTTTATCAATTCCCGCAAGCTCCTCGTCACTGATTGAGTAATCATGTCCAGGAAGATATATTTCTTTTTCAGTTTCATAGCTTCCTGCAGGTATATCAGTCCCACCATCTAAGGGTTTAGTCCAGCGGTCCCTACTTTCAGATAGTTGTTTAAGCTCTTGCTTTATTCTCTTAATTTCACTAGCAATTTCATCTAGTGAAAACAGACGTTGAGGTTTCTCGGCTATTTTCTTCATGTAATCCCACCATCATCCTATCTGATTGTGTTTACCAACTACATAAATAAAATGATCCACAGTGTCTTCCATATCATAAGCCAGTCTTCGGACTTGTCCTATCCATGTTTCTATTACTTCACCTTTCCATCCCTTACGGCCAATTTCCTTAAGAAATGCCCGAATAAGCTCAAGCTCATTACTAATCAGTTTCATGTCATCTGGGAGTGCTGCTACCAACTCAGATTTCTTAGCAAGCAAAGGTTTAGCAAAACTTAGGGTCTCTCCTGCCAGAGCTATGGCAATCTTTTTCAGGACAAGAAGAACAGCAATCTCTGCCATCTCTTCTTATGTGATCGACCTGGATATTTTAGCGGAAGTCAAAGTTCACTCTTTAGCACCAATACTATTACTTGCGCATCAAATCTACATGAATAAAACAAATCTCGTACTGAATAACAAATTGTAACTATTTTGCAAGATGTAAAGCAGAAGAGAGCCAGTCCTTTTTATTCGCAGAGAGAGAGAGAGAGAGAGAGAGAGAGAGAGAGAGAGAGAGAGAGAGTCCTTTTGAAGTCTAATCTGCTAAAACCATTTGAAATACTTTGAGGCTTGCTGGAAAAAGTCAATGTTCGGTCATACTCCGTAACTCATAGGTACCAGTTTCTTGTACATTGAATCTATGTTTTTTTAGAGCAGCAAGCCAGCAAGTAGTAACAAATTTGCAAGATGTAATGAAAGTAGAGCTAGTCCTTCGAGGTCAGATCTGCTAATACCTTAAGGCTTGGAGATCTGTGGATACTTTTGGAGTAGTTGCGGTAGTTGAATGCACGCTTGTTGGAGAAAGAAGATGAATAGGAAGAGGCAGAAGGATGAATCAGTGACACTCTCTCTGTCATTCCGATGTCAGGAGGAAGAGAAGAATCATGTAAGTTGCCAAAGATCCATGCTATTTTTCTTAAAATGGAAAAACAGTGTAGGTAAGAATAGTACCAGTTTCTTCCCTTGGAACAGAGCAGCAGATTCAGCTTTTGAGAAATTCTCTGTCTGAGCCTGAATAAGCATCACATGTTTGCTTGCTGCAAAAATGGGTAGCAAGCCATTATTTATCTGTTACGAAAACCAGAAGTGAAGTGGAAGCAGAATGGAGAGGCGATGAGAAACGAACCTTCAATGTCTAGTCAAAATGTTAGCCACCAGCAATAACAAGTAAAAGCAAGCACTGATTACTTGTCCTGATACGGAGGGGCGAGCGGGCTGCCACGTACGCGGTTCGGATAGCGCGGGCCCACGATGTGATGTTGGCGCGAGGCAGCCGGTGGGCAGGAGAAGAAAAGGCCCCCCAACGGCCCACGGACTGCCCCGCAGCCGTTCCTGCTCGCTCTCGCCAAGCACGTTGAACTCGAAATTCAAAATCGACTCTTCACTACAAAATCTTTGTGCAAATATTCGTACTACTACGTTGGTGTTTGGCTCTACACAAAGTACAAATATACGACTTAGTACTGGATTTATAATATTATACACTGGCGGACCCAGGGCCCAGCGACCCCGGGCTTAGATATTCGTTGCATCATGCTCTACTGCAAGCTTAAATAAATTATTACCTGTTCTCATCACCACCTTAAGCTTCGCCCAGGCTCCGTCTAAGCGCTGTGTGTTATTATTATATATAATAACACGTCTTTTCCAAATGACAAATTTGTTTGGAGGTTTTATACATGTATATAATATAATATAGTACTGCACTCGTCCCATCCAGAAAAAAAAAGCACGGATGCTCCAGTAAACCTATGTGTTTTATATGTAGTGTACTTATTTCAACAAAGTTAGTTGATTATCGCCCTGTTTTCGGCCATACTTTTCAGCGAACGAATATTATTTTTCTCTCATAATAAATCAGCATCAGCAGCCGTCAAATTTCAGCGAAACGAGCTGGGCTAGATCGATCCTTAATTAACCAGGACATAAGATTCACTACGAAGCTAGCTGAGATCGGAAAGATATTTCAGCACTCGGCCTACCCATCCAAATTATTTATGAGAGCTCTCGATCGCAAACGCTACGTTGGGCATTAATGATTTCGGCCAACACCTGAGACGATCTAACTTGCTACACAAGCGAAGCTAACTTGCAAATTAATTAAGAACGTATGTTTGGGAGTAGCTAACTAGCTAGCTAGACTACGATTGAAGGGTGAGAATTTTAAACCCTATTTGGTGGGGCTTCGATTGATTCTTGTTTAGTTTTTTATTATACACTATAGTAATAAGGAATTGTTTTTTTATCTCTACTCTTAAAATAAACTAGAAGCTAATGAAGCTATTTTTTTATCAGCTCTGGCTTCTCCGTGCACTGTAGTATGAGCCAGAGCTGTTTGAAGCAGTGTCAAATGAGACCTTAATAAGATGGAATTCTAGGTACGAATATGCACAAACACTTGTCTACATTCGTACGTAGAATTACATTCATTTTGGGAAATATTTATTTTAGCGAGAGGCCAGTCTCCATCTATCAACATTTGGCATAGGACTTGACTAGGATAATCAAATCAACGGAGTGCGTGCTACTTGGGATGATTGATGGACAACATCTTGATGAGTCGATTGAGATGGACGGGTGAAAGCAACATGCCACTGTCTGTTTGTGAGACGACGATGACTCAACTGTGGCCACTACTACTAACCATATGCATGATTATGTGCAAACACATCGCGCTGGAATTTAGATTCTCCATTAATTTCATACAAAATATCTTAAGATTTCTGTCTTAATCAATGTTTTTTAATTCAAATAAATTTATAGAAAAAGACCGCTATTTTTTTATAACATCAAACTAGTATCATTAGAGATGTGCTATGGAATATATTTTTATAGAAATATTGATACTCTCTTCCCTGTGTAAAGTTATAATTAAATTTAGAACATCTCAAGAATTTAATTTATCTGAGATAGAGAGGTACGTAGTAGCACTGACACTTATGTTTGTTTATATTCATATTGACAAAGATAAAGGCTATATTACTTGAGATCCCGATGGCTCCCTTAAAAGTAGTCAAAATTTTCTGAATTAATATGGATGTGGCATTATATTTAGTGTGCCAAAGGTACGACCTTCTTCTTTTAAAATCATTAGCTAGGAGTATTTCTTTTAAAATGGCTATGATGCATGCTTGCCCTTGGTTTACGTTCGAGGCTTATGTCACTAAGATGCCGATTTACATATGTCATGGCCTGCCTAATGTATGCCTCTGTGGCTGCTTGACTTTCTAGAATCCAGGTAAGCATGTATTATTAATGAACATCGAAAGCAGGTTTTTTTTCAATATAGATGTGCATGAGCATGTATTTTTTTTATTATACTAGGTAAATGCCCGTGCGTTGCAACGGAAAAAAATAGCGCCCTAATAATTTGAGAATGAATGTGTTATATTGCTACCAAAAAACGATATTGCGAGTGTGATGTCCGGAATGTCTATATTACAAAATGGCTAAATTCTCATCAGTGACTTCCAATCATCAAGGTGTGCATTTATAGTACTGTACATTTGTGCATACATACATAAAAGTTCATATCACCATCCTTGAACATGGAATCCACAAAATCGCAGAAAAAATGTGTTGCACCTTGTGTGAAGATAACATTGGTTGTGTGGCATCCTCACTAACTTGAATCCAGACTTGAGTCTTGGAGTGGTAAAAACCTTTCACGATTGGTTGCCATGTAAATAATATGAAAGTCGGATCCTTCATACTAATCCAATGAACTTGATGTTCATCGGTCCATGGCCCATGGTAAAAGACGATAAGGCTAAGAAGGGCAAACAAAGAACGATAGAGGAACAAGATAACAAGATAACTAATATTATCAACTAGATCTTTTCTCTATATAAGCTAGGAGTTCGACATTCCTTTGAAATATTTTATTTTTTATGATTTGGCAATGCGGAGATCATTAGTCTTACCAAGTAAAACAGTAAGCAACTGAATGTGTTGCTTGATTGAGCCCTGATATTCCATTTACAAGAGTCTTGGCCCCTAACCTCACATGTTGGTAATGTCATTTTCTCGAGGTGCCCACTGCTTTGGAGCTCACCAACCTAGGACAATGCAGTCCAAGACAAGAAATATATTTAAGCCCATAGTGTTGCAACATGCACACTTGGAGGGAAACCCCCATTTGCTTAGGACTACATACATACAACATTACAATAAACTTGGAAACATGTAACAACAGACTGGAGCTACATGTATCAGCAATTCATCACAAAAAATATTGTAATAGAGACAATTTGGCTTCAAGCTCACCACAGGTTTGATAGGACTGGCAGGAAGCGACATAATGCATGTTTGGATCTCCTGATCACCAGGCTTTGAGCACGATTCTAGGAACTTCTGTGTCAGATTCAAAGTGATCAAGCATTGTTTCTGTCTCATCGAGAAGCTACAAATGCGAAACGACAAAGTGAAAATAAGACGATTATGAAAACAACGAAGCTGTTACAAAAATGGTTAAATAAGTAGCACCATCTTGACAAATATTAGAAAAGTACGTGCAGGCAGCAGCTTGACAAACTTAAGAAAAATACATGCACAACTATGTGCATTCACTGCCAAAACAAGTTCATTTTAGTTACTTATCAGTCCTAGCAGTGTTGGAATTAAAGATGCAAGAAAAGTGGCTTACCCTTTAGCTGCTCTATTTGCCATCACACCGCCACAAATGAAAATTTACACAAAATTAACCCTACTCCTATGCAAGAAAACTGTGCAAGAAAATTTACATGGACAACAATGAAAATGAGATCCTGACACTTCCACAGGTCTTCAGAACATTGTGCAGTGATCGAGTTCACCAGTTGATTAGCAAGGTCTACATATTTATAGTTTCCTGAGCATTGAAAAATAAAACTAACAATATATTTCATAAAAACATGTCAAAGAATCGACCTTAACACATGAGAACCGTCCAAGCAGTAAGAATGGCTCGGAGAAACAAAAACCACCCTTCAATAACATTGCCTTGTGAACAGAAAGTCTACGGTTAAAAGTTCAAGAAAAATAATCGGCAATTATTTCTTTACAAAGAGGGTATTTAAACTGACCACGTAAAAGCCGTTTACTCTACCAAATTGTATGGCTCACATACTGAGTTGTTCATCAGTTAATCATTAGTTACCACAAAGCTACCCAATGAACGCAATGACATGCTCACATCCTAAGCTGAACCCTGATCTTATCTAGTGTTTCGTGCACCAGATGTGAAAAGCCAAGCTTGTGCTTTCTGCTATTCATCAGTGAGTCATCTAAACCAGAAGGTACTACTTCCTTTGTTTAAAAAGTGGATAACTGCTGTCACTATGCTGCATGTAATTGACAGTATCCCAAAAAAATATCACTACTAACTGCCACTGTGCCGCATGTAATTGACAGTATACCAAAAAATATCACTACTAACTGCCACTGTGCTGCATGTAATTGACAGTATAAAAAAAATATCACTACTAACTTGCTTTTTAGGTGGCCCCACATAATTTCAATAGTATTGATGATGATTTTCTACGGAGTAAGAGTATATATAGGCCACAACTCTAAATCAAGTGCCTAAACAACTTTGAAACCATTTGAATAATTTGTTCAAGTACGTACCACATAATTCACGTAATTGAATGCAAAATTAAATTGCTTATTACTCAGTTAAATGCTCCAACTCAAATGTATTGAGAAAAAAACATTTTGCTACAGTTGAAGCAACCCAAATACTGTACTGGATTAGACGTACCAATGAGCACATGATCCTTCGAAGAAGGCAAAATTCATAACTAACAGCAAACCTGCAGTTAGTGTCAATCAGCATTGTAGACAGATACCATGAAACATCAACCTTAGATGAGGTGAAGGCGACGAAGTTACCCTCAAGTGAGCATGGCGGCAGCCTCAGTAACCTTAGCACAGATGTAAGCCTATGAGCACATAAATATACAAGATCTCTAGATAAGCACCTGTAACTTTGTCGGTCTTTCAGTAAGCGTCCCAGACAATTCAAAGGATGGTTTTGCTGCAAAATAAGGAGGAGAATATTTCAATAAGCCATTGACAGGACTCGTTTACTGGTTTGGCTAACTTCAGAATAATCAAAGGAAATCACAATTACAAAAAAACAAAACAAAACAAAACAAAGGAAAGCATGAAATGCAGTTCAGCACTGACTTGCTACCACTGTTTTTTTAAATGACTCTTTGCTCCATCGGAACATGAAACACAAGCTAGGGGATTCTAGTATTCAGAAGTTCATATATGCATCTACAACAATTGCTATCCAAATCTTAAGCTTAATAGTAAGACAAATATTTAGTTTGTACCCTTACTCTGCTATGCCAAAGAAGTAGATAAATTCAGTATTGCTGTTGTAGGAACCCCAGTCGAGCAAAGTTCAGTAGAACTAACAAATAGCAAAACAGAGCAAGGAAGTGAACAGAGATAATAAGCCGCTAACGAATCATAATCAATAACTCTGTACTGACCAACATACTTTGCCTGCTTCCGTACACAAAATTTAATAGAGCAAAGCCTATGCTTCCATACACTTTGAGTTTGAAAGCATTTAGAATGATTGTCAGGATACATGCTCATCAGTATCGTTCTATAGATTCCAAAAAACCATTAAGTTGATGACGCATAGTAATATGGTTGAGCAGCTAATGGGTGATTTTTTTAATATAGATCGGGTTCCACAGACTCCAAAAATTGCAAAAATAAAAAAGATCTGAGAATACGGCAACAAGCTGCTCCTCCCCAGGGAGGAAGCCACCAAGACTCATCGAGTCCTCGTTGGTGATGGGGAGCACCTTGGAGGCGTCGCGAGGAGCTGCAGCGGCCGGGATGTACGAGCGGGTGGAGGCGACGTGGCCAGAGGAGCAGCGCCTAGAGGCGATGTGTGATCTCGAGATCTGCGAAGCTCCGGCGCTGCCATACGCTTAGATATTCGTTGCATCATGCTCTACTTCAAGCTTAAATAAATTACATGTTCTCATCACCACCTTAAGCTTCTCCCAGGCTCCGTCTAAGCGCTGTGTGTGTCCGCTACTGTTATTATTATATATAATAACACGTCTTTTCCAAATGACAAATTTGTTTGGAGGTTTTATACATGTATATAATATAATATAATATAGTACTGCACTCGTCCCATGCAGGAAAAAAAGCACGGATGCTCCAGTAAACCTATGTGTTTTATATGTAGTGTACTTATTTCAACAAAGTTAGTTGATTATCGCCCTGTTTTCAGCGATACTTTTCAGCGAACGACTAGTGTTTTTCTCTCACAATAAATCAGTGTCAGCAGTAGCCAAATTTCAGCGAAACGAGCTGGGCAGTATATCCAGATCGATCCTTAATTAACCTGGACATAAGATTCACTACGAAGCTAGCTGAGATCAGAAAGATATTTAAGCACTCGGCCTACCCATCCAAATTATTTATGAGAGCTCTCGATCGCAAACGCTACGTTGGGCATTAATGATTTCGGCCAACAGCTGAGACGATCTAACTTGCTACACAAGCCAAGCTAACTTGCAAATTAATTAAGAACGTATGTTTGGGAGTATCTAGCTAGCTATCTAGACTACGATTGAAGGGTGAGAATTTTAAACCCTATTTGGTGGGGCTTCGATTGATTCTTGTTTAGTTTTTTATTATACACTATAGTAATAAGAAATTGTTTTTTATCTCTACTCTTAAAATAAACTAGAAGCTAATGAAGCTATTTTTTTTTCATCAGCTCTGGCTTCTCTGTGCACTGAAGTATGAGCCAGAGCTGTTTGAAGCCGTGTCTAATGAGACCTTAATAAGATGGAATTCTAGGTACGAATATGCACAAATGCTTGTCTACATTCGTACGTAGAATTACATTCATTTTGGGATTTTTTTTAGCGAGAGGCCTGTCAACATCTATCAACATTTGGCGTAGGACTTGACTAGGATAATTAAATCAACGGAGTGCGTGCTACTTGGGATGATTGATGGACAACATCTTGATGAGTCGATTGAGATGGACGGGTGAAAGCAATATGCCACTGTCTGTTTGTGAGACGACGACGACTCAAGTGTGGCCACTACTACGCATGATTCTGTGCAAACACATCGCGCTGGAATTTAGATCCTCCATTAATTTCATACAAAATATCTTAAGATTTCTGTCTTAATCAATGTTTTTTAATTCAAATAAATTTATAGAAAAAGACCGCTATTTTTTATAACATCAAACTAGTATCATTAGAGATGTGCTATGGAATATATTTTTATAGAAATATTGATACTCTCTTCCCTGTGTAAAGTTATAATTAAATTTAGAACATCTCAAGAATTTAATTTATCTGAGATAGAGAGGTACGTAGTAGCACTGACACTTATGTTTGTTTATATTCATATTGACAAAGATAAAGGCTATATAACTTGAGATCCCGATGGCTCCCTTAAAAGTAGTCAAAATTTTCTGAATTAATATGGATGTGGCATTATATTTAGTGTGCCAAAGGTACGACCTTCTTCTTTTAAAATCATTAGCTAGGAGTATTTCTTTTAAAATGGCTATGATGCATGCTTGCCCTTGGTTTACGTTCGAGGCTTACGTCACTAAGATGACGATTTACATATGTCATGGCCTGCCTAATGTATGCCTCTGTGGCTGCTTGACTTTCTAGAATCCAGGTAAGCATGTATTATTAATGAACATCGAAAGCAGTTTTTTTTTTCAATATAGATGTGCATGAGCACGTATTTTTTAGCTTAGTCCCAAAGTTTTGCGGTTGACGTCCTTGGTTTCCTTCCAGCTCCATCGTCTCCTCCTTTTCTTTTCTGACTAACGAACGTTTGGTTGGGAGCATGCTTGACCTTTTTAAACCCATCTTTAGCTAGGACAATGCTATTGATATGAAAATCATTTTTATAGGCAGATGGTAACGCATTTCCACGTTCACTTACCCAACCGTATGTAAAAATATCTATCCCACAACATTCAATTCATTAAGTGAACCACCATAGAGCTGGGAGAGTAGCTTTTTTTTTAGTTTTTATTATGATTGATCGTGTGCCACAATTAGAGATGAAAACTGACGGCAAATTTAATCCACATAACCATTTTCGTTTCTATTACATATTTGATCACAAAGAACCGAACGGGAACGAGAACGAAAATGGAATACAAATAATACAAGAATATGAAAATGAACAAATACAGACGAGAACTGGAAATTTAAGGTAAGATAGATCATGACATGGCTTCGTGTTCCTATTTGACAGGTTAGGAGCTAGCCTCGTTGAAGTGCGTCACAGGTTTCTTGATGCCTCTCAGAACTTTTTTAAGTTCTTAAACTAAGACTAGCCACAGTGTGTCAATGCTCCATCAGTCAACACCGGTGCTCCATTTTCATAAAGAGCTGCAGCCCGTGGCGAGGCTAGAGCAAATTAGAGGATGGTGCACTTACCTTGTGGATGCATAGACTTGCTATAGGTTGTGCATATATGGTAAAATTTTAGAAAAAAAATCATTATTTTCACAAGTTTTGGGTGGTGCAACACCGGCTTGCTGTGTGTTGACACATTTTCGTGTCGACAATTCTCAAGAGCACGCAGCCGATGGCTACTCAAGTCCTCTAAGTCGTCTATCATAAGATTTTTGTAGACTTCGGCTAACAAATCATTTTACAATGTGACACGCCTCGATCCAGTTTGAATTTTCTAAGGAAGGACTGCATTATGACCATACACAAGTTCATAAGGTGATGTTTTAATCGATCCATAATAGGCCATCCTATATGCCCATAATGTCTCATTAAGCGTTGAATGCCACTTCCTTGACTGCTCCTCAATCTTTTTCTTGATCAGCTTAATCATAATTTGATTGGACGCCTTTGCCTGGCCATTAGCCTGAGCATAGTAAGGAAAAGAATTTAGCAGCTTAATTTCCATACTGGCAGCAAAATCTCCAAACTCTTCCGATGTGAACATTGTCCCTTGATCAGTGGTGATAGTTTGAGGAATCCCAAAACGATACACAATATGCTCCTTGACAAAATCAACCATATTCTTTGAGGTTACCATCTTCAAAGGAATTGCCTCAACCCACTTAGTGAAGTAATCCATTGCTACCAATATGAACTTATGTCTTTTACTTGAAGGCGAAAAAATCTGGCCAATTAGATCAATTCCCCAACCTCGAAACGTCCATGGTTTGATTATTGGATTCATAGACGATGCGGGTGATTTCTAAATATTACCAAAACGTTGACAATCTTGGCACCCCTTATAATATTCAAAACAGCCTTCCAGTATTGTTGGCCAGAAATATCCAGTCCTGCGAATAATCCATTTTATCTTATAAGCCGATTGATGAGCTCCACATATCTCTTCATGTACTTCATCCATCAACACCTTAGCTTCTTCTTGATTTAAGCAATACTCCATCGACTGTTTTGTAATATAGTTGATCATCTAATAAAACATACTTAGTTGATTTATACCTTAGCTTCCTAGTAACTTTCTGTGATGGATTTCTAAGGTAGTCGGCTATTTCAACTCTCCAATCATTATTCGAGGTTTCACTACTTAAGACCTCTTGAAACACTCGATAACCTAACGCACTTTGAGCTAAATGATTAGCTTCTTGATTTTGTGCTCTTGGAATATGTTGAATAGAGACATAAGGAAATTCCTTGACAACCCTTGCCACTCATCATAATATCCCCTCAGAGTATCTTCTTTGCATTCATATAGGCTGATCAACTGATTAATAATTAACTATGAATCTCCAAATACTTCAATTGCCTCGGCTTTTACTTCACGAAGAAGTTGAAGCCTCTTAAAAATACCTTCATATTCTACTTGGTTGTTGGTAATCATTGGTTCAGCTGAAAAAGTAAATTCAAAACTTGCCCCTCGAGGTGAAATAATAACAACACCAATGCCACCACCTTGCTTGCATGATAACCCATCAAAGAACAACGTCTAGGGTACCGGCTCCACATAGCCAACACTTGGCTTATGATGTTGGGTGACAAAATCAGCTATTACTTGCCCTTTGACTACTTTAGCCGATTCGTACCTCAAGTCAAATTCTGACAATGCAAGAATCCACTTTCCCATTCTTCCATTTAACATTGGCATTGATAGCATGTACTTGATCACATCAGTCTTGGAGACAATTGTACACTCAACCGATAACAAGTAATGTCGTACCTTAGTGCAAGAGAAATATAAGCATAAGCATAACTTTTCAACGGGAGAATATCTTGTCTCTAGATCCAGAAGCCTCCTACTGAGATAGAAAATAACTCGCTCTTTCCCTTCGAACTTTTGCATCAGGGCTGATCCAATTGTCTGGTTATCGACTGATATGTACAACTTAAAAGGCTTACCTTGCTGAGGAGGGACCAACACAGGTGGATATTTCATATATTCTTTTATTTCCTCGAACGTCTTTTGTTGTACGTCACTCCACTTAAACTCTTGATCATTTTCAACTTCAACAAGGGAGAAAACAGTAGAACTTTTTCTGATAAATTTGAAATAAACCTCCTGATAAAATTAATCTTACCAAGCAAAGATTGTAACTCTGTTTTAGTAGCCAGGGGTACTGCCTCATCAATCGCTTTCATACTCTTTTGACCAATTTCGATTCCTCTCTCATGGACCATGAAACCCAAGAATTATCCAGCTGATACTCCAAAAGCACACTTATTAGGATTCATCTTTAGACTATGTTTTCTTGTGCACTCCAAAGTCTCCCACAAATCAGCTAGATGTTCCTTGTACCCTTTGGATTTTACCATCACATCGTCAATGTAAATTTCAACAATCCTACCGATCAACTTATAAAAAATATAATTCATTGCCATCTGATAAGTTCCACTGGCATTTTTCGAACCAAAGGTCATCACAACCCATTCAAATAAACCGATTGCGCCAGGGCATCTGAAAGTTGTTTTTGCTATGTCTTCCTCAGCCATAAAAATTTGGTTATATCCTACATTGCCATCCATGAAACTAATAACCTTGTGCCCGCCGCTGCATCTACCAACATATCAGCTATCGATATCGGATAACCATCCATGGGTGTAGCTTTGTTCAGATCTCTAAAATTGATGCAAACTCTTAACTTCCCATTTTTCTTATATATAGGAACAACATTCGATATCCATTCTGCATATCGGCACAGTCGAATAAATTTTGCTTCTAGCAACCTCTCAGTCTCCTTTTTGATATCATCAAGAATGTTTGGGTTGAATCTCCTTGGAGCTTGTTTAAACGGCCGATATCCAAGTTTGATTGGCAACCGATGTTCAACAATTGATCAGTCTAGATCAGGCATCTCATAGTATTCCCAAGCAAAACAATCTTTAAATTCCTTTAATAACTCAACTAACTCTTGCTTATACTCAGGATCCAACTTGGCACTTACATATGTCAGCCTAGGCCTATCTCTAGAACCAATATCTACCTCTTCTAATTCATCGACCGACGTAAAGCCATGTCCTAGTTTGCCATCTGTACCATCTATTGGATTATCCATTAAAACAAATTTTCAAAGCCGACTGCTTGGATCGGCTGTTGGCTTTCATTATTGACTCTAATGAAGCCTCCTTCCCATAGCTTGCCAGAAAAACACTCGAAGTCTTCTAGCTCCCAATATATTGGATCGGCTGTTGCGATACTCATAGATTCATCAGCGTGAACCAGCTCGACATTATCTCCATGCCATTGAATCAAACACTGATGCATGGTCGATAGCAAACAATAGTTTACATGAATCCAGTCATGACCGAGGAGTAGACTTTAGGAACCTTTTTCATCGATGATGAAGAATGTGGTGAGCAGAGTCTTACTCTCGATTGTTAGTTCGACGTTCATTGCCCCTAGGGTCTTAGACGCATTACCCCCAAAATCCTTAAGCATCACGTCGGTCTCAATCAAATCTTCTGGTCCCTTGCCAAGTTTACGAAAAGTGGTGTAAGGCATAAGATTGACAGAAACACCTCCGTCCACCAATATCTTGTTCATCGGCTTCCCATCAACAAAACATTTTACATATAAAGCCTTTAAGTGCCGATGCTTGACTGGCTTATTGAATATAGCCTGTTGTATAACTGTCAACTTGGTAACTATTTCCTCATACTCTGATTCATCAAAATCTGAATAAACTTCTTGATCTGCTGGAGCCCTGAATTCTGATGACAATAGAAAAGCCATTTGAATATTAGCCGATGGTTACTCTCTATCGGTTGTTCGTTTAGCACACCACACTTGAGGTCTACCAGATGCTTGAGCATGTTCCAGTTCTCTATTCCTTAGGTGTTGCACCCTTCTTTTCTAGCTTCTTATTAAACCTCCTGGACACCATTGGCCTTCCTGTCAAATATATTTTTCTTCATTATTTTCTTCTTCATAATCAGCCCAGTTTTGATCTAGAACTCGCTTCTCTAGCCGATTATGAATACTTCTATTTTTTAAGCACCGATCCATATTATTATGATGATACTCATCTCGAGCATGGATAGACCGGCGGTTGGCTTGAGATTGCCTGAACTCTCAATATTGCTCGCTGCATTCTGAAGGGTGTTGTAATCCGTGCCATAATGATATCCTTGTGGAATCTCTATCTACTGGGTTCTTTGCTGGTTTGCTGCTTGAAGTCTCTGGTTATAGACGTTAGGATCTATATCTCTACGAATCCTTTGAACTGATGGCGCTATCTTTTGAGCTGATGATGATATTTGGCCTGATGTGCCAAAATTAAATATCTAGTTCTAACCTTATCCCGTCGGCTGTTGCACATGCTGCACTGACGATCTAGGATTATACTGTATCTAATTATTAGTAGCACCTTGAACTTGCTCAGATGGGCTCTAAACTACCTGGACATCATTATTACCAGCTGGTGCCGCTTCTTGATGGCTAGTACCGGCTAGATTAGTCTCCTGAGTCGATAGATGTAGAATGTTGTAATAAGTCGGCCCAACCTGATCAATTGGATATCCATGAAACACCTCTTTTATGGTGTTGTGGAATGTGTTCAAGAAAACTTCATTATGGCTCGATATGGCATCATGAACATATTTGTTTATAGCTTCCACGAAGAAATGCATGTCTTTAGCTTCATCTGCATCTGTCCGCCCATGTAATAGAACTCTTGGTAGTAGATATTTCTGAACAATTGTATTGTCACGTGTCTTGGTGTAGGACAACAAATACTTATTCTGAAATTCTTCTATATCTTTACTGATGATATCTTTATCTCCATCAGGTAGATCTTCGTAAGGCACCATAAGGATGTCGCTGTTGTTGTAAGCCACCATGACGATTGTGGGGTCCCACTGAGCATGCCAAAATGTGTGTCGGTGCAAAGATGTGTTGACACATGGCAAGCCAAAAGGATCTGCTTAGGATGAGCCTAGAGATCCGCTTAGCTTCAATGCAGGGTTAGTCGATCCTGCGTATTCCTCCCAAGACGTGCCAGTCAATTTGACCATGCAATTAACAAGGAGATAAAGTTTATCAGTAATTTAAGGTGGAACATATCGATCTTTGCCCAGATAGTTTCAAGGGTGCCGCTTCGGGAGCAGACAGATGGGAAAATCGACTAAATAGCCGATATGCATAGAAATCGACTATGACGGACTGTAAAGCTCATGGGTAGCGATTGATTTCATATTGATAGGTAGATGTGAGTGAGATCATCAACTAGATAGATATTACTAGTATAAAGCATTAAGCCGATGAATCTAATCGAGAAAAGATATAGCATGCGAACAGATCGACTGTCTAATACAAATGGACCTACAAACACTCTGGATCTAATCTGTTACCATCATCAGTGAGGTTCGATCGAATCGATGGCAGCTATGATGATAATAACAAACTAAAACCTTAGAATCTATAAAAACATCTATACATCGACAGGCTTTCCGAAAGACATGCTATACGTGAAGGCTCAGGCAGGTGAAAAGGGTCTACAACGTGTTAACAATCGACTACTTCACATGGACAGACCTATCAACTCATCAGACCTAACCTGCTATCTTTAACAGTGGGGTTCGACTGGATCGATGCAGACGTGATAAAGATAACAAATCAAACCTTTAAAGTAAACAGATCTATTTACATTTAACAGAATCATATAAATACACTATAGGCGTTAACGCATAAGCGATCGCCTATTTAGCCGATGTAGGCATAGCAAACAGTTAAAGTCATGCCTAATCAAGAACAGATCTACTAACTAGCATCCTCCAATCTACAGTGCTATCAGTGGGGATCGACCGGATCGTTACAGTCATAATAGTGGACCATAGACCAGATTTAACTAGCCAGCAAACCTCTTTAAGATCATATATGCCTTAACCGCGTACTATGTAGATCAAGATCAAAGTAAAAACAGCCGATGAAACATAAACCATCGCTCAAGGTAAACAATATTGTGTTGTAGCAAGGCAAACAATAGACTAAAGGATATGATGCTGATCTAAATCGATCTCGACCGGGCAGGTTGATATTGCTGAAAACTAATGACAATAAGAATATCAGCAAGATCGGTAACTTAATGAATCTACCCGAAGGACGCCACCCTTAGGTAGAGCCGATAACTTGATCTTAATCTAATTCGAGCAGTGTAGGTCAACTAGATCGATGCAGCCATACTTGAACTAGATAAGAGTCGATAACTAGCTTATACTAGAGTTCACAGTGGAGGTCGACCAGATCGATTTAGCCGTACAAACAGAAGTATAAGCCATGACGGTACTTACAGACAAGCCGGAGGTCGGCTGAACCGATGCAGCCCTGCTTGTTGAAGAACTCGTCGAAATCTACTCTACTCCTACTCCTAAGGGTTGGCACAGAGCCAAAAAGAAAGTTACTTGTATTTGATTGATTGGATGTCTTTTTACAATAGCCGGGGTCCAATATTTATACCCATAATCTAAGCATGAATCCTACTTAAGCACGACTCGTTATAATTTTTGGTATAGAATAAAACATTTCTAATTTAAGATAACTTGGATCCTAATCTTTCCCTTTTTGTAGAGTCCGACATGTTCTCCTCGACGCCAATTGTAGCTCATTGTCGTTATCTGCTGATGTCATTCGAAGAGAGCCGATTCTGGTGTATCTAAATCAGCTGATATCGATCCTTACGCAATTGATTCCTCGATTGACATGATCTTGGAAGCTTCGAGTTCCCATATTCCTCTTCCCAAATTTTGATGTAAACAGTGTCATTTGCTTGGTAGATCACTAGTGTCTTGGTCCTCTAAGAAGCAAAATAGTGTGGCTTTGTTCACCGCTGAAGCGGAATACATTGCCGCAGGTGCTTGTTGTGCACAAATACTTTACATGAAGCAAACTTTGCAAGACTATGGTGTAGTTCTAGAAAAGGTACCTCTTTTGTGTGATAATGAGAGTGCGGTAAAGCTTGCTAATAATTTGGTTCAACACTCTCGCACCAATCACATAGATATCTGCCATCACTTTCTTAGAGATCATGTTGCTAAAAATGATATATCACTAGAAGGTGTAAGGACCGAGGATCAATTGACAGATATCTTCACTAAACCGCTAGATGAGGCTATTTTTGTCAGTTAAGGAATGAGCTCAATGTGCTTGATTTTAGTAACTTCATTAGAAAATGAGCTTGTGTTGTCCCTTGCATTGCATTGTAATATACAACATGTTTAATTTTTAATAATGCATATAGGGCTTGTCTAACATGGTTAAGATAACCGTCGAAAAGCGTGTGAAGAAGCTTAACCTTGGATCAAACTTGACAAGCAACTAGAATCACTTTCAAGTATTACATTTCATATGCATGTGTGTTGTTTTGTCGTTTCCTTTCAATTACCCTTTTATTGCCTATTTTCTTAAAAAGAATTATAGCCTAAGGCAAAATATTTTAAAAAATTTGAGGGTTTGAGAGAGGTCACTCACATCAGTTCTAATTGGTGTTTATTTGGGTCTTACTGAAGTTGGGACTTGATTGGAAACAGGCAGCGCGAAGGAACATTGAAGATTCGTTGAAAAAGGGCGACCGGACGCTGCACCGGACTCTGGATTCCAGCGTCTGGTCAGTTCACAGGAGGTGAACAGAATCGCACAGGAGTGATCGGACGCTAAAATAGAACTTATACTGCATCCGGTCAGATGATGTCCCTACGTCCGATCAGGCGAAGAAGACGAACATAGGACCAACTGGACTTTGGCTGTGTCCGGTCAAGGGTAACCAGACGCGTTTGGTCATGACTTGAGGGGTTTTGGACCTCTCTGTTGTCGACCGGACTCTAGGTGGTAGCGTCCGGTTGTTGCCACCTGAGTGTCCGATCAATGGAAATCGAGTGGATGTAATTCTCCTTATCCGTCAAGGGGGGCCACCATATATACCTTTTCCTCGGTATGTCACGGCACTTATGCAAACCTAATCTCGCCGTCGTGCTGCTCCACCCACATTGCATCGTCGTGCCCTAACTCCACCACCGTGTCCGCTGCAACCACGCTGCCTGCCCGTGCCGCCTGCCCATAGCCACACCACTGCGCACTACTCACGACGTGCCCATACTCATGCCAATCTCACCGCAACAAGCTCGCCGCGCTTGTGCCTCCTCAGTCGTGCTTGCGCCGCGCCCATGTGCTGACCTCTGCTACGCCAATTTGACCCATCCGCCATGCCTACATTGCATTGCTCGGCCGTAGCATCACTCCACATCACAAACCCTAACCCTAGGCGTATTCTAGTGGTGCCCTGTGGTTCGTTCCTCTGCTGATCGGTCACCGGTTCATCAGGTAGCAAACCATCGTTTTCAATTTCATATCTACTGCTTGCTTCTTAGAGTTTCGCATCTCTAGATGTATATTGTGATTATTTATATATCATATCTATTCTATCATGTAGCGAGTCGGTGCTTTTGTGGTTGTCTTTGTAGTTGTTAGTAAACTCGGGGACAAGCATGTGAGTACGAATCGAGGCCAAGCCTCACGAGTGTCAGTTGGCAGTTAATTCTTGTTTGTGGTAGTAATTCTCTTCAGATTCAGCAATGGCACAAGTCAAGAATGCTGGAGGTGGTCCCGGTGATGAGGATCCTAGACCTCCACCTTGCCTGACTAATCAAGAGAAGGGGAAGGCGAAAAAGACCACAACAAAGAAGCAGAAACTTGTTGATGTGGAGGCTAAGAGAGCTACAGCAGTAGCAGCCGCCGCTGAGCGAGTAGAGAGAGGTGGAGCTAGGAGTGGTGTTCGTATTACAGATCAGCTATCACCAGCTCAGAGGGCCACCGTTGAGAGGGTTGAGAGTCTTCATGGTGGTTCAGCTAGGACTGTCATGCTTGGAGGACGGTGTGTCGCTTTAGAGGAGAGTCAGCCTCAAGGGGAGCCAGAGCAGCAGACACAGCCAGTAGAGCAGTCAGAGGATACTTAGCAGGAAGAGCAGACCGAGGAGATAGAGCAGACACCTCAGCCACAGCTTCGATGCTCTGGTCATACACGTATGCAAGTGTCACCGAGGCCTGAGACACAAAGGAGGGGTTCTCGTTTGCCTCCTAGACCACAGGGTCCACCTTCGGTGACTCACCTTGACCTAAGGGTAGCCACAGCCAAGCAGGTGCAGTAGCTCCATTTCATGTAGTTTGATGACTGGTTTCCACCGAGGCAGGATGAGTGTGTTTTAGAGCACTTCTATACACCACTGCAGGAGGATTTCTATAATGCTTATTTGAACAGTGGAGTTGCATTCAGATCTCAAAGAGTTTGCTCCATTAAGTCACTTGTTGCAGCTGTAGGTGAGTAGATTCGTCCCCATCTATCATATCTGCCAGGTTTGACAGACCTTCTTGGATGGACTGGCCGCTATGTTCCATCATGGGTCCATGAGTTCTACTCTTCACTTTGGATTGACCTGAGGCATAGATTCATATACTTTGCATTTAGAGGTTGTGACTACAGGCTCCAAAGCTCGAGGGTCAGAGAGATTCTTAGGATTCTAGAGTCACTCATTTGCCTTCACGAGGTTTGCTATGGTCAGACAGAGCCTCCTAGACGCCCACACGGTGGGGCTTATGCCACCCACAGATCTTGTCTGACCATGTTTCTCAGATCCATTCAGCGAGGGGGCGAGCAGGACACCATGTGACCTTACTCCTATAGATCGACTTCTTAATGCTATCATGAGGACTCTGCTCCCGAGGATGGGTTACCACGAGGGATTGACTCGCATCTAGTTGTGGTTAGTGAATTCTCTGGTGCAGCAGACCGTATTTGATATTTGGGATGTCATTCTTTTAGAGATGGAGGACACACTTGCTGAGGGTTTCAGAGGTCACCGACAGCTGCCTTATGCAAACTAGATTACCTTCTTGATTAGAAAGGCAGTTACACAGAAGTCCCCAGAGACGATGGTTGAGTACACAGGTGCTACTACAGAGTTCTCTCCTTATAACATGACTTAGATGCTTCGCCATAGTAGTGTGAGGACACCTTGCCAGTCGAGTCATTGCCCAGAGGTCCCGAAGACAGCAGCCCAGCAGGATGAGATCATTAGGGGCATTGCAGTGATAGAGAAGGAGCAGCTAGATGCTCAGCAGGAGGGTGTGGTTGAGAGCGGCCCTAGTGACAGTTCTGATGATGATTACTAGGCTATTCCTTAGATGCCTCCTCGACCACACGACAGAGAGACCAGTGGCTCCAGCTCCGCTCCATAGCCACCGCAAATAGATCCAACTCTTCTAGTAGTACTTGAGCGGATAAGGCAGGACCAGGCATGCTGAGTGAAAAGTGACTAGACGATGGGTGCCTGCGTCCGGTCAACTCTAGAGAGATTCTAGAGAGGGAGATTCTTGATTGGACACGTCCGGTCAGTGCTGACCGAACGCTGGTCAGGATCCAGTAACTGATCGGACGCTGAACAGCGAAGTGACCGGACTCTGGGTGCCAGCATCCGGTCAACATCAGTAAGGTTCCAGAGAGCGTTTTTCATGACCGAACGCGCCCGGTCAGTGCTGACCGGACGCAGGACAGAGTCCGGTCAGAACTTAATGGCTCTTTCTAACACAATAGCGGGGATAACTGATCGGAGCGTCCGATCACCCTGACCGGAGCGTCCGGTCACCCCATAGAGTGATGACTCAGCCTCCAAATGTTATGTTTTGAATGAGAGGGTATAAATACTTACTCTACTCGACCAAAGGAGGTCTCTTGCCTATTTATTCAGCTGAGAAACACCCTTGAGAGTGAAAAAGGAGAGCAAGAGCCTAGTGAGGTGATTGGGATTTGAGAATCCAAGATTAAGGCCTCATTAGTGCAAGGAGAGTAGCAAGTATGCACCCACCCTTCTCATTAGGCTTGTTGTGGTCAAGTGAGAGTTTGTGCTTTGTTACTCTTGGTGATCGCCATCACCTAGACGGCTTGGTGGTGATCAGGAGTTTGGTGATCATCCGACAGAGCTTGTGGATGCCCCAACTCAAGTTATGAGCGGTTGTGGGCGATTCACCGCGATGGAGTATCGAAGAATCAACCCGTAGAGAGCACTTGATCCTTGCGCGGATCAAGGGGGAGCTACACCCTTGCGCGGGTGCTCTAACGAGGACTAGTGGGGAGTGGCGACTCTCCAATACCTCGGCAAAACATCTCCGTGTTTCTTCTCCTCTCTTTACTTTAAGCATTTATATTCGAGCAATTCATTTCTTGTCTTTACATTCTTAGAATTACCATGCTAGAGTAGGATTGGAATCTAGGGTGCAAAACTTTTATACGGTAGAACAATAGGAACACATTCTAGGCACAAGGGGTGAAGTAGGCTAAATATAGGGTTTAATTATTGCAAAGAATTTTAGAATTAGTCCAATTCTCTCTCCCTCTTGGGCATCTTGATCCTTTCAGTATTGCTTAAAGGCTAAGAGACTAAAGTTAGGAATATATATGTATCCGATTCTCTTAGTTCTTCAAAAAGATATTGACACGGAAATTTCTAACGCCCATACGTTCAATGGGATATGATTTCATCGAACGGTACCGAACGGCTCAGCAGAAACACGCCACACTTCCACTGTATTGCTGCAGTTCTTCCTCGTCTGCCTCATCCCGCCACGCATGGTACCCCGCTCCCATTCGTCTCACCTCGCCCCGCGCCTGCCGCTCCTCCCCCTGACACCCTCCTCTCTCTCTGCGCGGGTAAGACCCAGGAGCTGGGATGAGTGAGGATGAGCACGCTCCGTCCGCAGGACATCAAACGCGCCACACGCCCCATCCGTCGGCCCCCGGCTCGCGTGCCCCATCATTCTCTGAACATACCTCCAAAACACGAAACACTTACGACATGAAAAACATGAATGCAACATATGTCTAAAACGAATGAAACATTTGCAACATACACTTACAACGTATGTGTGAAATATATGAAACATCTAGATAAAATACTTACAACATGCAACATGAAAACACTTATTGCAACATAAGACCGAAACAACTAAAATATTTGGAACATACTTTTGCGACATATGTGTAAAACATATGCTACATCTAAATAAACATACTTACAACGTACGTCTGAAAAAGCAGATAAAACATTTTTTTTTGAGAAACAACAAATGAAACATTTGGAATGAACGATCGCAACATCTGCAACATTCGAGAGTGGATCAAGTAATTAGAAGGGACCTGTGGGGCCGTTAACCTGTCCGAATGGGCGGTCCGGGAGCTGAGAGAAGAACTCGAACTACTGGATACGCGAACCTGACGATTTACAAAAATGAGACTCGAAATATCAGTCATCTGCAGATTTGACATGAGACCCACGTTCGTAGAAGCCATGTCATCCACCGAGTGTCGTAGTGAGCGTCATTTTTACAATTTTTTCGAACTCAACCGACCGCGCACCTTACCGGCGGTGGCGGAGGCGGCTGCGGCCGCGGCCGTTGTCCGATTATCTATCCAATCCCACCGATTACTAGTGATCTCGAGTTCCTCATTCAGTTCTGTAACAGCGTCTTGCAGCAATGCAGCCCCAGCGGAGACGCCGACGGCGGAATTGCTACAGCAGTTGTTCAAGCCCCCGGCTGAGTCGACGCCCGCGGCGGATCGATTCGAGTCCACGGCGTGGTCCGTGTTGGTTGTCGACTTGTAGGCACCTTCGGATCCATCGGCAGCGAGCTTTGCGGCTCCATGTCCTGGAATCGTCTCGCCACTTGTGGAGCTGGATGCCCTCCTGACGGAGGCCAATGGCCTGGTCACGCCTGCTAAAGGTATGGATTCCAATTCCATTATTTTTACATGCGTTGTTAGCGCCCTAAATAAGTTGTGTTCTCGATGTCGTCAGATCAGGTTGTCCTGGAATACTGGAAAATATTATGAAATGCTCAGTACATACATACTCTGAAATGTTATTGCCAAATGCTTCGTATACAGACTGAAACATTCTCAGTTCGAAATGGTTCCGAATAATTACCGAAACAACATTATTACAGATAAATACATAACATTGTATTGCAACAACGTTGAGTTCTGCTATTTCATCTTATTAACCGGGCCTGATGTTGCTTGGCGCCTGCTGTTCCTCTTTCTTGGTGCCAGTGCCTGTGCTGCTTTCTGCTCAAAGTTTGGATCCTAGGTACCTGGATGACATGCCATGCCCTAACAACGTCAATGCAACAGCTTCTAGTTCTAGTGCTGCATTTCCTCTCCACAGTAATGCCCAAGCTCAATACACCCATCATGAACCGTTCGCCAATGCACCCATCCTACTTCCTGCCAATTGGCGGCGGCCATAAGGTAACCGTAGACCCACAGACAAATCATATATCATCCATGTTACCAATTGTCAATGCTTTGATATGGTGCTGATTTATCATTTTTGCCTAGTGATTAGTGACCAATTTGCTTATACTTTATCAATCATGTTTCCAATCAGCAATGCCAAAAACCATTTTTTTAGTGAATGGTAGTGAATATTCTACTCCTTCTGAGTCGATCTGCAATTATGTGTTAATAATACTGAATTAGAATGATAGTTTGACTTGGATATTGTACTTCAGATGACTATGCATACAAAGCCTTTTTTTTTTCTTTATTACATTGTCTTGCACCTACGGGCATGACTTTTTCATGTCAAGTATTATGCACGTTACCCACAGGTTGTGATTCCTATTTATGAGGGTTAATTACTCCCATATCACATTTTCAAGGTTTCCAAGATGGCTGGGTTTCACTACGAGACTTTTTAGGAAACGTTTAATAAGATACTGCCTTCAATCTAGGTGAATGATACCATCCTCCTAAGGGCGAGTACCCTGTAGGCATACAATCATCAAGACGTCAACCAAAGGCAGGCTGAGCATCATTCTTAAAACCTAGAACCCCCCTCTATTGTATTGTAAGCTGCTATCAAATTAGACAAACTCAAGTAATTAGTTAAGACCAGATCCATAGTCTTGTGGTTGCACAGTATATCCTAAGTGGCCACTCCACGAACCGGTCATTACGGCAGGCAGATATAAGCATCTCTAACGAAGACCTAGATGCTAACAAAGCCACATTTTAGTTACCACAGTTGCATACACCATTAGTTACAAACCTGCACATATATCATCCATGTTGCCAAACAAAAAGACTTAAAAGTTATCGATGTTTGTAGTTTTTAAGGTTTGGCCAAATCTTATCGAAACATATTTTTGTGACTGGAGGGAGTATTTAGTGAGGGGAATCTTCATTAATTGCAACGAGACTTTACACTTGTAGCTCTACACAAGAAAACATCCAAATTAAAAAAAAAACAAGTAAGTGGTGTTAAAAGCCATCTAACGCCAAATAATAAAGCTTACGAACCTTAGAAAAGACATGAAGAAAGTTTAATCTGTAGGTTGAGAAGCTTTCACTTGCCTTATGCCGTTGTCCCGTATGTGTATGGTTGAATGCTGCTTGCAAAATCAGGATGCATATCAACAAAAGTTACTGTATTTAGGGACTCGAGATATCTGACACCAACTGGAACCTCTCGTAGCTCCGGGAGGCAATGCATTTTTAGACGTTCAAGGCTGGCCAAAGCTCCCTTCTGTATGCGTATTTGATTGAGATGGGGCAAATTCTTCAAGTAAAGTTCCTTTAAATTCACTGCTTGGAAGTATAATTCTTGGCCGGTGTATGCCCGTACAAGAGATAACTCAGTCAAGTTTGACAATTTAGAGAGGTGTGGTACTGAACTTTCTGAAAGCTGACTGTAATATAGCATTAGCCTAAGAAGCCCATTTCCGTGATTTAAGAAAAAGGGCGATGTCAAAGTTCCTTCTGACAATCGTCCAACCAAAGTAAGGATTTGAAGGGGATTTGGAAATGTCAAATCATCCAGCTGTAGCAGTTCATCTTCGTTGCGTGCTTCTATTATTAATGCTGACAGCTGGCACATCTTTGACAAAGAACCACACAATTGTGCACAGCAATTACTCCTTACATCACAAATTATAAGGCTTCTCAGCTGGGATAAATTTCCAAGTTTTGCAACAAATACTTCACTTGCTTTAATGGTCCACAGAGTTTGCAGTTCGATCAAACTCCACAAGCCCTTAAATGGTTTCATAGCTTCACAAAATTTGAAACTGTTGTAAGTTGCATCATGCAACCGTGAAACCAGAAGCTGTCGCAATTTCTTCAGTTTTGAAAACCCTTCTGGGAACTTCACTAACTGCGCATTCTCAATACTCAATGTTTGTAAGTTTTGAAGCTTTGTAATAGATTTAGGGAGTTCTTTCACTTTGGTGTCATCGAGGCACAAAAGCCTAAGGTTGAATAGCTCCCCAATTGAACTAGGAATGGTCTCAATAGGCAAGCCTGATAAGTCTAATACTGTGAGGTACTTCGGTTTGGAGGAAATAGAAGAATACCACAAAGATGATGCCCTGCTGGTGTCAAACGTTATGAAGGTGCGAAGCCTGGATGCATCAATGTTTGATGGAATGCCCTTGCTGCATTGGAGCACAGCCACTCGTCGAGAATCTGATCCCACTTGCATTGCTTCATTATTTCCATCATAAGTTGTACTGAAACCCTCTCTTTTAGATTGGAAAATGGCTAGTTCACGCACAAGATCATGCATACGAATACATTTAATCCTACCAAAGCTGTTTCTGTGTGTGCAACGTGAAGCATGCTCCGTCGTACAAGTTCTCTAAGATAACTTTCAGCGATGTCTTCTAAGCTGCATGTCCCTTTTTGTTCAATAAATCCTTCAGCTATCCACAATCTAATCAATCTCTTTCTGTGTATCAGATAATCTTCTGGAAACATAGCACAATACAGGAAGCAGTTCTTCAAATAGTCTGGTAGGTATTTATAGCTTAGATTTGTGATTTTCTCCACGTGATTAAGGTTCTCATTGCTGTGTAGCTCCCAAATAAGCTGATCATAAAATAGCTTCCACTCATCAACTTTCTTCGGTCTTAGCGACAATATGCTTCCTATTGCCACAAGGGCTAATGGCAAACCATCACATTTCTCCACAATGTTTTTACCACACTGAAGTAACTCTGGAGGGCAGATATGATTTTCAACTTTCGGAAATGCCTTCCTACAAAATACATGCCAGGAATCATGGTCACCAAGAGGTTCTACTTTAATCTTACAACTATCCTCAGCTATTGAAGCTACCTCCTCAGTTCTTGTTGTGATTATTACTCTACTTCCAAGGCCATTATCTACAAGAACCTCTTTAATTCTGAAAAGAACATCAGCCGTCCAGACATCATCCAGTATGATCAAGTACCGTTTTTTATCTAGAGCTTTTATCAATTGCACTCTTAGTTCTGCACTATCCATTGTTCCAGGATCAAATGCTTTCTTATCTTTCCGGACAAGATCTGTCAGCATTTTCTTCCATACATCTCTAGTTTATATGACTGAGAGATAGAAACCCATGCACGGCAATCAAAGTTGGACCCTTCATTTTTGTACACATTGTTGACAAGAGTGCTTCTTCCAATGCCACCCATACCCCAGACAGCAATGATCCGAAGTGATGGATCTTCAAATGATAATGAACTAATCAAGGTTTGCTTATTTTTATCAATTCCCGCAAGCTCCTCGTCACTGATTGAGTAATCATGTCCAGGAAGATATATTTCTTTTTCAGTTTCATAGCTTCCTGCAGGTATATCAGTCCCACCATCTAAGGGATTAGTCCAGCGGTCTCTACATTCAGATGGTTGTTTAAGCTCTTGCTTTATTCTCTTAATTTCACTAGCAATTTCATCTAGTGAAAACAGACGTTGAGGTTTCTTGGCTATTTTCTTCATGTAATCCCACCATGATCCTATCTGATTGTGTTTACCAACTACATAAATAAAATGATCTACAGTGTCTTCCATATCATAAGCCAGTCTTCGGACTTGTCCTATCCATGTTTCTATTACTTCACCTTTCCATCCCTTACGGCCAATTTCCTTAAGAAATGCCCGAATAAGCTCAAGCTCATTACTAATCAGTTTCATGTCAACTGGGAGTGCTGCTACCAACTCAGATTTCTTAGCAAGCAAAGGTTTAGCAAAACTTAGGGTCTCTCCTGCCAGAGCTATGGCAATCTTTTTCAGGACAAGAAGAACAGCAATCTCTGCCATCTCTTCTTATGTGATCGACCTGGATATTTTAGCGGAAGTCAAAGTTCACTCTTTAGCACCAATACTATTCCTTGCGCATCAAATCTACATGAATAAAACAAATCTCGTACTGAATAACAAATGGTAACTATTTTGCAAGATGTAATGCAGAAGAGAGAGAGAGAGAGTCCTTTTGAAGTCTAATCTGCTAAAACCATTTGAAATACTTTGAGGCTTGCTGGAAAAAGTCAAGAGAGAGAGAGAGAGAGAGAGTCCTTTTGAAGTCTAATCTGCTAAAACCATTTGAAATACTTTGAGGCTTGCTGGAAAAAGTCAACGTTCGGTCATAACTCATAGGTACCAGTTTCTTGTACATTGAATCTATGTTTTTTTAGAGCAGCAAGCCAGCAAGTAGTAACAAATTTGCAAGATGTAATGAAAGTAGAGCTAGTCCTTCGAGGTCAGATCAGCTAATACCTTAAGGCTTGGAGATCTGTGGATACTTTTGGAGTAGTTGCGGTAGTTGAATAGGTGCGCTTGTTGGAGAAAGAAGATGAATAGGAAGAGGCAGAAGGATGAATCAGTGAACACTCATTCCCGATGTCAGGAGGTAGAGAAGAATCATGTAAGTTGCCAAAGATCCATGCTATTTTTCTTAAAATGGAAAAACAGTGTAGGTAAGAATAGTACCAGTTTCTTCCCTTGAAACAGAGCAGCAGATTCAGCTTTTGAGAAATTCTCTGTCTGAACCTGAATAAGCATCACATGTTTGCTTGCTGCAAAAATGGGTAGCAAGCCATTATTTATCTGTTACGAAAACCAGAAGTGAAGTGGAAGCAGGATGGAGAGGCGATGAGAAACGAACCTTCAATGTCTAGTCAAAATGTTAGCCACCAGCAATAACAAGCAAAAGCAAGCACTGATTACTTGTCCTGATACATCCTGAGAGGAAAAGAGTTCAAGATTGGCAGCAAGCAAGGGGCATCGATCATAGGAGGAAGATACTAGAAGGTCCTAGAAGACACTAGAACCAATGGATCTGGGTACAATGCAAGAGAGTAGTAGTAGATGAGGAAGAACGGCAGAGAGGAATACCGTTTCAGAGTAATTTGTACATCTTTGCTATGATATGTGACTCTGCTTTGTTCTGGCGACAGCCAGGGCCCACCTGGCAGCCACCATATGCATATAGGTTCGGGTACAAGCGAAGACTTGACTCAAGTGGCCACTGGGCACTGGGTTGGTGGTCAGTCTACACTTGCTTTTATTCCAACAGTACGATCATCGTGCAACCAACCCAGGCACGCTGGGACCCATTTGATCAATGATTATTAGGATAGGGGAAATTTATCAATATAGCTCCATTCGCTGGTCTGAAACTGGCTAAAAAATACTGTTCCGGCTGAATTGTTGTGAGAGAAAAATACTGTTACGGCTAAAAAAAGAAGCTGAACAAGCCGAATATAGGGTAAGCCGAACAGGGCTATATCCTTCCTAAAACTTCCTTCCCTTCTCTGTTATAAAAAAAACTCAAATCCTGTAAATATTATTGTCCAAAGATTTTAATCTCTTTCACGCCATTATTCGGATAGTCTTGGCTAATACTCCGTCGGACAAAGAAAAATATCGTCATAGGATTTGTGCCGGTCAAAACCTAAATAAATTTATAAATAATATTAGTAACATTTGTATCTGTAAATAAGTTTATTATAAAAATATATTTAATAAGACATCTAATGGTAATACATCATAAATATTAATAGTTTCTTACATACATTTAGTTGAAATATTTGATTTCTCGAGAAGACAGGAAGTAAGAATGACACTCTTTCTAGGACGCATGGAGTAGATATCAAAAGACCAATTTGTTTGCCCTCTCTGTTCGACACAAATTTAGTTGCTCCCTTTTATGCCTACCAACCAAGCACATGATTAAGTTATACCATGTTCGCTTGATTGTATCAGCTAGGCTTATCAGTCATGGTATAATATTTTTCTCTCACAACAAAACAGTATCAGTCGGTTTATAAACCACAAAAACGATCAAACCAACAGGGCCTTACATTATTGTACTAGTACGCAACCTTGGAACTATGCTCGTAACCGAATAGTAGCATAGGCACAGACAACCAAAGCATTGAGACCGTCTCCAACGATACCACCCAAACGCAAAATAGGTGTTGCACAACGTTTTGGGTAGCAAGAAACGAGCTCTAACGGAACACCTAAATAAAGGACGCATTTTGCGTACCAGCCCAATTGAAAGGCAAATAAGCGTCTCGCGAAGGAGATGATGCAGATGTCTGGCGCCGTTGTGGTGGGCCCGCGGCGAGGCGCGGCTCGCGACGGGGCATGGCTGGCTCGGCGAGGCGAGCCCGAGGCGGGGAGCCACCGGCGCTTCCCGGCGGGTCCGCGGCGGACGCGGCCGGCGCGGCCAGGGCTGCTGCGGGGAGCCGCTGGCGCGGCGAGGAGCAACCGGATGCGTGGCGCTGGAGGGCGAGAAAGGCCGTGTCGTGGACCTGACGCCGCTGGCGGTCGAGGTCATCGCTGAGAGCTTCGAGGAGTGGCTGCGCGAGGAGATCCGGCTTCGGGGCGAGTTGCAGGAGCCCCAGCAGCTGCGGGTGTCCGTCGGCCGCGACCCTCGGTTGTCGGGCCCGTGGCTCGGCGCGGCGCTCTTCGCGGGGCTCGCTAGGGCCGGCTGCTCCGTCTTCGACATGGGGCTCGCCACCACGCAGGCGCCGGAGGTGTGAGGCGCCACGAACTTGGAGATGGGTGGGCGGCGGACAGACCGAGGAAGAAGAGGGCTAATTTGCGTGGCCTGTTGGAGAATCTAGATTTTAGGTACCGGAGTCTTTCTACTGTATATGACCTAAATTAGAGAATGGGCGTTGGATTTAGGTCTCATTGTTGGAGACGGTCTGAGCAGTAGCAACCAGCAACCACACAGCCTGTTCGCTTGCTCGTAAACGATCGTAAATTTCCAGCCGGGAACAGTGTTTTTCTCTCACACCAAACCAGCCAGCAGTAAATAATCCACGATACGATACGGCCTCCCGAACAAGCCGCAGCCTGTTCGCTTGCTCGTAAACGATCGTAAATTTCCAGCCGGGAACAGTGTTTTCTCTCACACCAAACCAGCCAGCAGTAAATAATCCACGATACGATACGGCCTCCCGAACAGGCTGACGGCCCACGGCGCTCACACAGTGAGCAACCCACCCTACTCGTCCCATCTCTATCATCTTCTTTCTCACTCAGTTGTCCATTAATGTTGGTCACCTCTGCAGATTTGGGGATGAATAGCAGGAGGAATACTGACATGCTGATGTCCATTTGCTTACTTAGGCAATTGCCTTGCATGAAAGGGATTGGAATTTAACACGAGATATATGAGAATTTTTTTAGGTGACAGATAAGTGGATTTAAATTTATATGACAGTGACATGTAAGGAATTTCTTCTTGGGATGAGTAGGAGGATTATGCAGGTAGCACTGCCGCTGGACGACTTTACAGATGACCTACAAAAATGATGTTACGCCACTTGCCATGATGCCTTAGGTCCAACAAAGTTACCTCCGCCTTATTTCTTCCTCTCACAGGTCACGTGTAAACTACAGTACTACACTGTAGAGTGTAGATGTCCTCCTCTCCTTCCCTTTTGACGCGAAGTGGCAGGAGCAATGACCTTCAGGACTGGTTTAGTTTCAAGTTCAATAACCATCATATCGAATCTTACGATATGTGTATGAAGCATTAAATGTAGACAAAAAAAACTAATTATATAATTTGGTTGAAAATCGCGAGACGAACATTTTGAGCCTAATTAATCTATGATTGAATATTAATTGCCAAATAAAAACAAAAATATTACAGTAGTCAAATTTCTAAATTTCGTCCAACTAAACGAGGCATCAACTAGCTCGAGGAAAGAAAACCGGTAAATTACAAAAAGAGCATGGCTGGGGTAGCCACTGCAAGAGTATCAGACACGATCTATCTATCTATAGTTCGATTTCTCTTGAGCTTGGAAGTTTGCGACTTGCGAGAGCCGGCCGGCCAAAGATTTTTTCTTCTTCTTGCTAGCTTGTGAACGAACGAGCTCCCAAAGGCGAATTTATGGTAGAACCGTCTAATCTAATATTTTATAGGAGTGCTTATCCTCTATTAGACACAAAGCACTCAAGGAAGAACATTAAATTACTCGGTTCCGTCGGGCACACTCCAGGGGAGAACTCAAAAATCCACATTTTTGCCATTAGGATCACAAATGAGAGAATAAAGGTTACATCATTCTTGACCATTTCTTACATCACTTTTAATACAACATCAGAGTATAATATTTATTATTATAATAGAGGAATGTAATCATATTATCAGAGTTATGAACAATTTAATTTAACAGCGGAATATAAATATGTGATCAGAATTACAACGAAAATAATTATCTAATCTTGACATGATGAATCATTGATATGTAAACTATGATAATAGATTATAAACTTTCATTTATAAAAATATTTAATGAGAATTATAAATAAAGACTAAGATCGCAGCGCAAAGAAAATCCTCTCTGAGCCCAATAGGAGGAATCCACACACAAAGGTCAGCTCAAGCCTCCACCTGTCACCTGCAACAGGAGGAATAAAACCCTGAGTACTCAATTGTACTCAAGAAGACTTACCCGATAGAAGGAAAGAAAAGACTCTAATGATATACAAGGCTATCTGGCTTGTAGGTTTATTGCATTTGCGGGAAGCATTACTAAGCGTGCGTTCTTATATTCGGTTTTTATTAATAGCCGCATTGGTTCATTAATTAACCATTCTATGTAAGCACATGTGCTACTTTCAAGTAGGTGGTAAGCAATCAGATTTTATTTTTTCATTCCATCTTTCATCTTTGAGTTCTTACTACGGTGCTAGGCATAAGACAAGTCGTACCGACTCGGCGGCGATTCACGAACCAATGTGCCCAGCTGGGTGCCACGAAAACACACATCCTGCTTATACCCAAGGCACAAGCAGGACCAACCCATCACCCTCCTGTCCTGGGATCCTAGGTCCCCATCCAAACTGGGACTCTAAGCCCCCGCCCCTAAGTCTCGGACTTAGTGCGGTGCAAGGACCTCCCCCACCAAAAAAATAACCCTGACAGTCGGTCTGGAAAGAGTCAAAACCCACGATAAGAGAGCAACAAGTCTTCTAAGCGCCCATACCTAAGTATGTGCTCGGGATAATAGATCTGTGACTTGCCTCGATGGCTTATGCAACGACCGGTCCTAAACCGACACAGACAGAGAAAGCAGTGTGACCAAGTCATGTCCTGCGTCCACGGCGACACAACCTCTCACACCCACCAATACCCAAACCATATCCCTGCCCGGTCACCATTTTTTCTTTCCACCATTTATATTTTCCAGTGATAATAATATAGTAAGATATCTTCTATCTCTCGTGAGTGACAGGCAATCACTCGACTTCTACCAGAGTTCTATAGCATAGCATTCTACACGATCCTGTCATACTAGTAAGACTCATAGGATAAAGATATATATATATATATATATATATATATATATATATATATATATATATATATATATATATATATATATATATATATATATGCAGGTGGGTTTCATTCAACTCCTTAAAACTTAATGCACAAATATAATTTAAACTACAGAAAAGTAGGGGTTATACACTGTGGCTTACCTGGGTAAGATATATATTAAAAAATTAGTGTATGCATCATCAGATCATCCACCATCATCTGAATAGAAAGCCCATTGCATCATCTCCTGGAGAGAATACCATCTGCAGATTCCCAATCATCCTTCAATTGATCCGTTGATCCATCATCGTACCTATATGATATGCATTGATGCAAATGCATAGACGTAATTAATCAACGATAGCCGAATGCTTAGAAACTCGATCACGCCTCACAAGCTAACGAGATAGCTCTAACGCTGGTCTAAGTATCCATGTTGTCGAATAAGGCGTTATTTCCCAATAATTATTTTAGTTATATAAACCCAAGTTGTTTCTTTATTTCACTCTATTAATTTAATCTTTATTCAAAATACGGCATCATTAATTATCGAGCAACTAATTATTCTGAAGCTACAAAAATTACAGTGAGTACCTAATATTGCTAGGAGCCTACTGTACAAATTTCAGATTCAACTATATTATCAATTTATCATGGAAATTCCTATAAGTTTATATTTTACAATATTAAGTGCCTTAAATTAATTATATAGCTTCCAAGAATATTATCCAAATATGTGAACAAAATATACAAATTAGGTAGATCATTATTTTAGGAGACTAACAAAATTGGTTTCACAATTTTTGGATTCCTATACCATCTTATATTGATTTTACAAGTTTCAGCCATTTTAAACAAAAACCAGAAAAGAGATAGGCACTTGGGCCAGCCTCGGCCAGTGCGGCCCACGCGGGCGGCCAAGAGGCCCAGACACCCACAGCCCAGCAGGCCAGGCAAGCGGCCCACCGACGCTCACGCGGGCAGCGGCCCCGCAACGGCGAGTGCGGCCCAACATGGGGACGGGGGCGCGAGTGGCCCAGTCAGGCGCGGCCATAGCGCGGGCAGCCCAGACACGGCAGCTAGCGACAGGCCGGCCCAACAAACCAGCCCAAGGGGACGAATCCAGCGATGGTGACACAAAATTGCGAAGACGCCCCTATACTTTCTCTAAATCCACTAAGACCCTAATGGTAAACCTATGAGTCTAGCGCTTTTGCAAAAAGAACACTGTAAAAGATGCTATTTATGCTTAAGTCCATTTCTACCTTTCCATCATCCTCAAAGCAGAGCATGGAGCAGAGGAGCTCTGGTTGGCGACCAATCTCGACCGAGAAGGCACGGCGGTGGCGGGAGTTGCACGGGAACCCATCGGCGAGCTGCACGGGGACCCACGCGGCGTCGGGCTGGCCATGGTGAGACCTGAGCCGACCCCCTAGTAGCCCGCCCGCATGAGCCATGGCGGCGGCACGACACTGCGGCGGCGCCAACCGGGCGGGCGGCTACGGCTCTAGTGACGCAGCGGGGCTACGCGGTGGAAACGGCGCGGGCATGGTGGAGATGTCCATGGGGTGGTGCGGCACACTCGCGCGCGCCCGAGGTGCGCCATGGATGGCGACGAGGATGCCGGCATGCAAGCACAGGAGGAGCGGCGTTGCGAGGTGGAGCAACGCGAGTCCACGCAGCGGTGGCGCACGCACGAGGAGGGTGGCATGGGTCGAGGCGGAGTCGCTCTATGACATTTGGCTGGCCATGGTGGGCGCTTTGGTTACTACGGCACAGCACGGCTATGGCCTGGCAGGCGAAGTTGCGTGCGGCTCCGGTGAACGGAAGGCGAGCGACAATGGTGGTGGCTTGGACTCACGTAGTATCGTGCTATAGGGCGCAACAGTGGAGACAAACGACGCCTGGAGGGGAGCAGCCATGGCGTGTGCTGTGGGGAAGCAGTGGCTCCCCGCGTGGATGGTGGTGGAAGGGGAAAAGGCGCAGCGTAAGGCCACGATGGTGTGGCATGCCAGGGCAAGGAGCGGACGCCTGGCTCGGGCGACTACAGCGATGGCCGAGCTCGGTGTGAGGTAAAGCAGAGGAGGGGACGCCGGTGCTCCACGGGCCCAGGCATGCACGTGCACGTGAGAGGGGAAAGGAATTGGCATAGTGGCGCGACCATGGGCACCCTATGCTTGCGACGGCCGGCGCTGCGGACGAGTTTGAGCAGCGCGCGATGTGGGGAAGAAGAGGAAGGGCATCAGCACTAGCAATGGCCGGCCATGCGCACGGCGTGCAGAGACCACGACCGTGGTGGCGGGGAAGACACTCAGGAGGCAGCACCGTGGAGCAGCCAGTGCCACACGGAACCGCTGGGCTCACACGCGTGAGGGATCGGGGTGATGGCGTGGTTTAGGAAAGCATCGTGAGGCCACGGGCATGCGCGCACTCATGAGGGAGGATGAAGGAGGGCAGTGCTGCGGACACAGGCGCGCGATGTGGAGAGGAAAAGGGAGAGGGCAGCGCTGCAGAGCAGGAGCAATAGCGGCATCACGATAAGGCCATTACTGACGGGACAATGGAGGCAGGGAAGAGTAGTACACGATAGCAGTAGCTCGGAGGTGACCGACCGGCTTGTCCGATAGAGAAAACAGTGGATCAAGGACAAGCAGCGGCAGAAGACAAGCAAGGTCAGGGACAAGCAAGGTAGGCCGAGGCAGGGACATGGGAACTCGTGAATTGAAGCTTTGCTCGTCGGCCACAGAGACAGCGGAGGCAGCAAGGACTAACGGAAGCAGACAAAAGCAATCAAGAGAGAAGTAAAAGCAAAATTCGAGGAGCATGGAGGGGGATGGATAAGGAGACTTCGCAATACAGAGAAATACAGAGCCACGATGAGAACGAGACAGGGATCAATAGCAATGCCAGGCAAGTACACATCATGCCGCGCCAGGAAAAATAAATGAAACTGCTGCGCTCTCCTCGTCAGTTGGTGCTTATCAAAATAAACCCGTGAGTTCATATATATATATATCGTTCTATTTATTAATGGCTTTTATTTTATTTATAAAAGTTACTTTTCATGCTTAATCTAACAGAACAAACCATTCGCTAGAATCGTCGTTCGACAGTCCTAATTATTTCTACACACGGCGTGATTTAACTTGAGCGTTTATTTGAGTCCACAAAACTAAGTCACACAGGATTCGCTTATCGCCTCAAGTACTTTTTAAATTAAAAAAAACCGAGAACTTGTTTCAAAAAATTTTCTTAGACCTAAATCACGATGCTAAATAGGATCGTAACACTAGGGTGTTACAACCAACCCCCCTTAAAAATAATCTCATCCTAAGATTCGAAGCAAGAACCAGAAGGGGAAACATGATTACATTTCGTAGATTAGGGATTACACGAAAGATTACACAGCTTTGAATACTAAACCACACGGGGATCTAGGGATACATGGTTCAGAGCAACCTAATACCACCAAGACTTAATCTAGAAGTCGAGATAGACGAGGGCAATAGAGAAACAAGATAATGATTATCCAAAATATGGTGTAGTTCCAACAGATCCAGAAATCGTCGACTGAGAAGTAAAACATCGTGAATCCTAAGGCCAAACCACCCAAGGGAACTTGAACTCCTTCGATGAACCAGATCCTTTCTTCTCCTCAGGTTACACCATCACCTCAGACTAACGGGCCTAGCTTCACAATAGCGACTGAATCTTGTAGCTCTACATCGGAATGCGAGGGGAATAGGGATGAAGAAGAAGAGCAAGGACCAAGGGCATCTTATATAGGTGAACGAAGGTGGAGCGCAACACACTAGAAGTGGAGACAACATGGATAGGGTACACAGATGGTTCATGCTATGGAGATAAGGGCGGACATGGTGCGCTTCCTACGCGAGCGGCAGAAGGGAAATAAAGGAGAAGAGAGGGGGGTCCACTCGACGAGGTAGGCGTGAGAGTCGAGAGCCGACTGGATGCTAGGAAAAGGAGAAACGCACAGTGCACAAAAGACGGTGAGCACGACACGATGCCGTGGCCACATGAAAATGGGGCGATAATGGACCCGACACCGACAACGTTCGTAAGGCACGCAGCGAATAACCCTGCATGCGTAGCACGGTCAGCTAAACACAGGGCTTGGGACATGACATCCACTCATACCTTTCAATTACTCCCGGACTATCCGAGGCTAACTTTCCTCACTACTCTTCTTTTTCTTTCCTTTACTTGACCACATCCGTCTTTCATGCAGACTGAGACCGTGTCATACTTTCTTCAAAACCACCTCCTCTTGCTTACTTTGAGAGAACACAAGTTTATCGACCCGTTGTGGATTTCCCGTTTAAACACCTAAATATTTTCAAGGAAATTATTTGTAACAAAAGTGGTATGGCGGTGTAACTTGGTAAAGGTACTTGGTCAACAACCTCGATACCAGCGCGTGCCGAGCAGCGTCACCATGTGGCAGCTATTCCACAGGGAGCCCTCGGTTTTGTCACAGCACCATAAGCTTTTAACCAAGCAACTACTACCAACTTACACGCCATGAAGATGGTGGGGTCATAGACCACAGAATAAGAGGGGTATTGTAAGGAAAGATTCAAACAACAAGGGTTCCCTTTTACAACAAGGGACAAGGAATTCAAATCAAACGACGAATTTAATTTAAAGAGATTCAGGTGTTTTATTGGGACATCCACAATTAGTCGATACAGTGTCCAACATTATCCAATCGCGGCTGATCTGCTGGTATCTGAATGGCAACTTCTCTTGTAACCCGCTTAATATCGCCCTTGAAAACTTGGAGCACGTCTAACGAGACTTAAGCTAGATGAACGCAATAACCATGACAAAATAAATAAAATGCACGTTCCAACGATCTTACACGAGTACATCATACAGGCATCTAGTCTCCCATTCACAACACAGCATTCACCTACAGTTGGACGATCCCAACAACTACAGACGAAAAACAACGGCAAGAGTATAATACCAGAGGACAGCGACAACAAGCACTACTACTACGGGTACAGCATTACAAATCAACTAATCTACATCTTCTCATGGCAATGGTTGAGTGAGAGGAATCAAGGGTTCTGCTTCTAACACTTTCGACGGTGGAGGTGCTGGCGGTTCTGCATCACTGGTTCTCCTTTCAGGCGGGTGAATAGGGATCCCCTTCAAGATTGGGGCATCCTACCTTTCATCAACCAGCGTCCTCTGTTTGGCCCTAGTGAATAGATAGGCCTCACCCAGCTAATGGACATGCTGATCTTCAGCCTCCTTCTAAGCTTCCAACATGATGGTCTCCCGACTCTCAGCAGCTACAACACTAGCATGCGCTTCGGCGAGCTGCACCTGGAGCATCCAGTTGAAGACCTTAGCTTCCTCGATGCACCAAAAGCACACCCTCAGCTCCAAGGCTTGCCAGTCATACTGCTCATCCAAAGCAAGCAGGTAAGTGGTCAAGTGCACCACAGTTGGACTATCCTCTTATGCATCTCGCCCTTGCAAGGCCTCCATGCGAGCCTTCCATGCCCGCCAATTCTTATCCAAGGGTGGAAAGAACCTCATGGGGGTATGAGGAATGGGCTCTTCATAGATCTGGCAGAGGTACCGCAAGGCATTGCGGGCCACAACCTAGTAGGTGATGAAGCGAAACCCAGTCGCAGTCACACTCTAGGCTTTAGTGAGGTCAGGGAACTCTTCACTCTTCCTGATGTAGACAGTAACCTCACACCGCTCGGTGCCATGCTCCTCATACTCATGACTAAAAGGTCCTAATGGCTAGAGGGGGGGTGAATAGCCTATTAAAATTTTTTACAACAACACTTAACAAACCGGTTAGACAATTATGAGGCGAAGCAAGTGTTGCGCTATCCTACTAAAAATGCAAGCCACCTACCATAATTCTAGTTTATGTAGTTTCTATCCACACAATAGCTATGACACTACACTAAGTGTGCTCTCAAAAGCTAACTAAAGAGCCACACTAATCAAACTAACAAGCTCTCACAACTAGCTAAACTAAAGAGCTTGACAACTAGTTTGCGGTAATATAAAGAGAGTAAGCAATTTGTTTATACCGCCGTGTAGATGAATAAGCCAATCAATCACAAGGATGAATAACAATGAAGACCAATCACCTCGGAATCAATGATGAACACAATGATTTTTTACCGAGGTTCACTTGCTTGCCGGCAAGCTAGTCCTCGTTGTGGCTATTCACTCACTTGGAGGTTCACGTGCTAATTGGCTTCACATGCCAAACCCTCAATAGGGTGTGTACAACCAACATAAGATGAGGATCACACAAGCTATGAGCAATCCACTAGAGTACCTTTTGGCTCTCTACCGGGAAAAGGTCAAGAACCCCTCACAATCACCATGATCGGAGCTAGAGACAATCACCACCCTTTGCTCAACGATCCTCGCTGCTCCAATCCATCTAGGTGACGGCAACCACCAAGAGTAACAAGCAAATCCCATAGCAAAACACAAACACCAAGTGCCTCTAGATGCAAACACAAGCAATGCACTTGGATTCTCTCCCAATCTCACAAAGACGATGAATCAATGATGGAGATGAGTGTGAGGGCTTTGGCTAAGCTCACAAGGTTGCTATATTAATGCAAGTGGCAAAGAGCATGAGCTTGAGCCGGCTATAGGGCTTAAATAGAAGCCTCCATGAAATAGAGCCGTTATACCCCTTCACTGGGCACAACTCGGGATGACCAGACGCTCCGATCGGATCGACTGGACGCTGTCCCTCAGTGTCCGGTCATGTGATACATGCCATGTGTCCCCTCTCTTTGAATACTGTTCACCCGATCTCAACGGTCAATAGTTGACCAAACGCAGCAGCTAATAGTGACCGAACGCTGAACCCCCAGCGTCTGGTCGTTTCCAGTAAGCTTCTAGAAATAATTTTTCCTGACCGGACACGTCCGGTCATGCTTGACCGGATACAGCTAGCGTCCGATCACATGGTGTGTTCCTCCGTGCTGCCACATCAGCATGATCGGACATAGCCTTCCAGCGTCCGGTTGCTGAGCGACCCAGTGTCCGGTCATGAGACCGAAACACATGCCCTCTGCTGCCACTAACCAGACACACCGGTCCAACCGAGACTAGCGTCTGGTCACTTATAGTGACCTCCATCTTTTCTGTCTAGGGCACCGGTGGCACCGTCGGACTGTCCGCACTCTACGGGTAGACACTTCGCCGGTGAAGTCCCTAACCCTTGCTCAAATGTGCCAACCACCAAGTGTATCACCTTGTACACATGTGTTAGCATATTTTCACAAATATTTTCAAGGGTGTTAGCACTCCACTAGATCCTAAATGCATATGCAATGAGTTAGAGCATCTAGTGGCACTTTGATAACCGCATTTCGATACGAGTTTCACCCCTCTTAATAGTACGGCTATCAAACCTAAATATGATCACACTCTCTAAGTGTCTTGATCACCAAAACAAAATAGCTCCTACAATTTATACCTTTACCTTGAGCCTTTTGTTTTTCTCTTTCTTCTTTTCAAGTCCAAGCACTTGATCATCACCATGGCATCATCATCATCATGTCATGATCTTTATTTGCTTCACCACTTGGAATGTGCTACCTATGTCATGATCACTTGATAAACTAGGTTAGCACTTAGGGTTTCATCAATTCACCAAAACCAAACTACAACTTTCAATCTTCCCCTTTTTGGTAATTGATGACAACCCTTACACAAAGATATGAATTAAAATTCAGTTGAATCCATGTTGCTTGCCCAAGCATTTTTACCATTTGTAAAAGGATATGGACAAGTTTCTTGAACCCCAAATGGTAGCAATTGCTTCCCCTACATATGTGCTAATAGTTTGGATTGTAGCTTGCATATATGCTTAGATAGAAAATATAGGAGACAATGTCTACCAAATGATGCTAAGGTATAAAAGATGGACCTTTGAAGCATGATAGCAATTGGAGTGCACCATTATACCATCCTTAGCACCATGGTTAACTTGATACCACTTGGAAATACTTGGAAATGAAATCATTAGATATCCTATGCATGCTAGTTTTTTATTTTATCATTCAATCCTACAACTAGCATACACCATACAAGCATGGATATTGAAATTTAAAACTTGTGCTATGCAAGCAAACATATGAAATGCACATTCAAATGCACCATACAACCTCATGAGCTTGCTCCCCCTACTTGTGTGCTCAAAGTTTTAATTGATCCCTTTCCTTTGTCATATTTCTCCCCCTATGTCAAGTTCTCCCCTATCACTTGTATCTTTATTTCTCTTCCCCTTTGTGTTATCTTTTCACTATCTTTATGCACTATTTCTCCCCCTTTGTCATCAATGACCACAAAGGCTTAAATTATAGATAGGTTGAGATTATTAATGTCAATCAATGGTGTGAGGATCATATTTCCAAATTTGGTCCAATCTAGATCATTTATCAAAGATATTTAACTCGGTTTGATCCAAGGACAAGCTTCTTCGCACCTCCAAATAAGGGTTATCTTGTACCATATTGAGTTAAGCACTTAGAGCTCATTTTCTAGATTAAACACAGGTTTACAAACCCACAAACATGTCATATGCTACCACTAGATCAAAATAAGCATAGAAGCAATAGTGGTACCATATAATCATTAAATTCATTTGATTTTCATGAATGAGCCTATTAAATGTGAAAGATGTCTAGATGCACTAAACAAGTCCTTAGCAAGGATGTATGCCATGCCAATCAACTTTTACCTTGGATTGCTCGAAGGAGAGGCATGTCACATGAGTGGGGGTGCATCAACACATATTTGAGAAATCCAATATGTTTAACTCATTCCTTAACTTACAAAACCTTTTCTCATCTAATAGCTTGGTGAATATATTAGCAAGTTGATCTTCGGTGCCTACACTCTCAATACAAATGTCTTCTTTTTGTTGGTGATCTCTTATGAAATGGTGGCGGACATCAATGTGCTTTGTTCTTGCATGTTGAACCGGATTATTGGTCAACTTGATTGCACTCTCATTGTCACATAGCAATGGCACTTTCTTGAACTTGATTCTAAAGTCACTCAAAGTGGCCTTCATCTAAAGTATTTGTGCACAACAACTACCGGCGGATATGTATTCGGCTTCGACAGTTGATAATGCAACACTATTTTGCTTCTTTGATGACCATGAGACAAGTGATCTTCCCAACTATTAACATGTGCATGATGTACTCTTTCTTTCAACCTTGCATCCCGCATAATCTGAGTTGGAGTAACCAACTAGCTCAAACTTTGCTTCTTTGGGATACCACAAACTAACATTTTATGTATGCTTCAAGTATCTCAATATTCTCTTAGTAGCCTTCAAATGGCTTTCTCTTGGTGAGGCTTGAAATCTTGCACACATGCATACACTAAACATGACATCTGGCCTTGATGCGGTCACATAGAGTAGGCTTCCAATCATAGACCAATATAATTTTTGATCCACCATATTTTCACTTGCATCACTATCCAAGTTGCCATTGATTCCCATTGGTGTACTAATGACTTTACTATCACTCATGTCAAACTTCTTGATCATATCCTTAATATACTTGCCTTGACTTACAAAAGTACCATTCTTCAATTGCTTGATTTGAAGACCAAGGAAGTAACTTAACTCTCCAATCATGGACATCTCAAACTTATTAGCCATCATCTTTCCAAACTCATTACAAAAGTCTTGATTTGTTGATCTAAATATGATGTCATCAATATAGATTTGCAACACAAATAAATCTTTTCCAATCTTCTTGATGAAAAGAGTGGTGTCAATCTTGCCCATCATAAACCCTTTAGAGAGTAGGAAGTCCCTCAATCTCTCATACCATGCTCTAGGTGCTTTCTTCAAGCCATACAATGCCTTCTTCAACTTGTGCACATGGTCAGGCTTCTTGCCATCTTTAAAACCAGGAGGTTGCTTAACATATACTTCTTCATGATGTAACCATTGAGAAATGCACTCTTAACATCCATTTGATAGAGCTTGATGTTGTGGGCACAAGCATAGGCTAGCAAGATTCTTATTACTTCCAATCTAGCAACCGGGGCATATGTTTCTCCAAAGTCCAGACCTTCAACTTGTGTATAGCCTTGTGCTACTAATCTTGCTTTGTTTCTTACTACTATCCCATCTTGATCTTGCTTGTTTCTAAAGACCCATTTGGTTCCAATCACATTGTGTCCCTTTGGTCTCTCTACTAATTCCCATACTTGATTTCTTGTGAAGTTATTCAATTCTTCATGCATAGCATTCACCCAATCAACATCCTTCAATGCTTCACCTATCTTCTTTGGTTCAATGGATGACACAAATGAGAAATGCCCACAAAATGAAGCCAATCTTGATCTAGTTTGCACACCTCTTAAAATATCACCAATAATAATGTCCAATGGAGGATCCCTTGCAATATTGGTTGGTTGAAGGATTAGAACTTGATTGCTTACACTTGCTTGATCATTGGGTTGAGATGGTGTGCTAGCCACTTGATCTTGTTCATTATCATGAGAACCACTTATACTAGCTTGAGTTATATCATCTTCTACATTTGAGTTAGAGAGCACTTGCACTTGATCATCTTCATCATCATTCACTTGCCTAGGCCTCAATTTATCAACATCCATATTCTTCATGACATTTGAAAGTTGAATGCCTCTAACATCTTCCAAGTTCTCATTCTCTACTTGTGAACCCTTGGTTTCATCAAATTCAACATCATAAACTTCTTCAAGAGTACTACTATCTAAATTCCAAACTCTATATGCTTTGCTTGTAGTGGAATAACCAAGTAGAAATCCTTCATCACATTTCTTATCAAACTTGCCCAATTTAGTGCCTTTCTTCAAGATATAGCATTTGCAACCAAAGACCCAAAAATATACAATGTTGGGCTTTCTACCATTTAAGAGTTCATATGGTGTCTTCTCTTTCAATGGGTGACAACAGAGGCGGTTGCTACAATAACAAGCAGTGTTGATAGCTTTGGCCCAAAAAGATTGACTCACATTGTACTCACTAAGCATAGACCTTGCCATATCAATGAGTGTTCTATTCTTTCTCTCAACAAGGCCATTTGATTGTGGAGTGTACTTGGCCGAGAATTGATGTCTAATTCCAAATTCATCACATAACTCATCAATTCTAGTGTTCTTGAACTCACTACCATTGTCACTTCTAACTCTCTTGATGGTTGTCTCAAACTCATTGTGAATGCCCTTGACAAATGATTTGAATATTGCAAACACATCACTTTTATCCACTAGAAAGAATACCCATGTGTATCTAGTGTAATCATCCACTATCACAAAGCTATATTTGTTATCACCGATGCTAGTGTATTGTGTTGGCCCAAACAAATCTATGTGCAATAACTCAAATGCTTTACTAGTGCTCATTATGCTTTTCTTAGGATGGGTGTTTCCAACTTGTTTTCCAGCTTGACAAGAGCTACAAAGCTTATCTTTTTCAAACACAACATCTTTCAAGCCTCTAACCAAGTCATGCTTAACCAATCTATTCAATTATTTCATTTCAACATGACCAAGCCTTCTATGCCATAACCAACCCATGCTAGACTTAGTGAACAAGCATATAGATAATCTAGCTTCACTAGCATTAAAATCAACCAAGCATAGATTCTCATATCTAAAGCCTTTGAAGACCAAGTTAGAGCCATCTACACTTATGATATCTACATCATCTACCCCAAATATGTATTTAAATCTAAGATCACACAATTGAGCCACAGATAGCAAATTAAAGTTCAAGCTCTCTACTAGCAACACATTGGATATGCTCATGTCATTGGATATTACAATCCTACCAAGCCCTTTGACCTTGCCTTTGCCATTATCATCAAATGTAATACTATCATAAGCATCATTGCCATTGGTGTTGATTGAGTTGAACATTCTTGCATCACCGATCATGTGTTGAGTGCACCCACTATCAAGAACCTAATGCCTTCCTCCGGCTTTGTAATTGACCTACAAAAGAAGATCAATTCTTTTTAGGTACCCAAACTTTCTTGGGTCCTTGAAGGTTAGTTACTAAGCTCTTTGGTACCCAAATGGTTTTCTTCTTTGAGCCCATCCATGGTTTACCAATGAACTTAGCCTTTACACCATTTATACCCTTAGTAAGTACATAGAAAGAATTAATCTTAATTGAGGATACATTAGCATTTTTGCTCTTGTTCTTACACTCATGCTCTTTATGACCAACTTGCTTGCAACTAGTGTAAAACTGACCATTGTTCTTCACAAAACTAGTTTTGTGAGGAGCAAAGGCCGCATTGCCTTTCTTGGGGGTATAGCCCAATCCCTCTTTGTAGAGAGAAGCTCTTTGGCTACCCAAGCATATAAGCAAGTGGTCCTCACCACCATAGGCCTTAGCCAAAGCATGAGTGAGCTTGTTAACCTCCTTCTTGAAATTCTCATTCTCAACCACTTGTGAGGCATCAGAAGTGAGACCATCACTACTAGATGAGGTGGAAGTTGAAATACTACAAGAAGGGTTAGTGGGAGGAACAATGATAGGGAAAGATAGTGATCCATCAATTATATCACAAGTTAAACCTACATCACAAGTATCAATATGTTTCTTTTTAATTTGCTTATTAAGCAAAGAGAAATGAGCCTTCTCAAGCTTTTTGTGAGCCTTCCCAAGCTTCTCATGGGCTTCCTCTAGCCTCTCATGAGTTGCTTTAAGCTCATCAAGGGCTTGCTTAAGGACTTTTACCTCCTTATTCAAGCTCTTGCATTCCCTTCTCTTAATGTCAAAGTGTTCTTTGGCATCTTCTAGCACGTTAAATAATTCATCTTTAGTAGGTTCATCATTATCACTATCACTACCATTTTTATTATCATGTTCCTCATCACTTCCATCATCACAATTTTGTACCTTAGTGGCCTTAGCCATGAAGCATGATGGAGTGTCGAAGAGAGAAGGCTTCTCATTGATTGCAATGCTTGCAAGTGCCTTCTTCTTGGTGGTCTTATCATCATCACTATCATCATCATCACTTGAGGAAGCATCACTATCCCAAGTGACCACATATGAACCACCCTTCTTCTTCTTGAAGGTCATTTTGTCCTTCTCTTTCTTTTCCTTCTTGCCCTTCTTCTTATTTTTCTTGTTATCATCATCATTGTCGCTATTGTATAGACATTGAGCAACAAGATGATCTTTGCTTCCACACTTGAAGCACCTTCTTGACTCTTCTTTGTTCTTGGATGAAGACTTTTTTCTTCTAGCATGGTAGCCCTTCTTCACCCATAAACTTGCCAAATCTCTTGACAAAGAGAGCCATCTTCTCATCATCATCATCATCCCATAAATCATCATCTTCACTTGTTGTTTCTTGCTTAGCTTTGCCCTTGGATGATGTGGCCTTGAATGCCACGCTCTTCTTCTTGTCATCCCTCTTCTCATCCTTCTTCTCCCTCTTTTCTTCCTTCTCATCATCATCTCTATAAGCATCATCGGTCATAATATCTCCCAAGATTTGGTTTGGTGTCATTATGTCTAAACCGGTCCTCACTAGCAAGGTGACCAACATTCTAAATCTTATGGGTAAACATCTCAAGAACTTGTTAGAGAAGTCCTTGTCCTCTATCTTCTCACCAAGTGCTTTGAGATCATTGACAAGCACTTCCATCCGATGGAACATGTCCAGAACACTCTCATCCACCTTCATCTTGAAGCTTGAAAACTTTTCTTTGAGAATGTATCCCTTTGCACCCTTCACGGCTTGAGTGCCCTCAAATGATTCCTCCAATTTCTTCCATGCCTCATGAGCTCACTCAATATTCTTGATTTGCTCAAATGTTCTTTCATCCAAAGCATCATGGATGACACTAAGAGCAATGTCATTATTTTAGAGTAGTATTTCTTCGGCGGCGGTGGGAGCCTCTTTATCTTCAATCTCAATCTTTGTCTCTACCACCTTCCAAACCTTCCTATTGATTGACTTAATATAAGTTGTCATCTTAGCCTTCCAATAGGGATAATTGGAGCCATCAAATTGGGGTGGCTTCTTTGTGTTGTTGATTTGAGCCATTTTTACACCGAAGGTTGTTAAGCCTCAAATCATGGTGACCTCGGCTTTGATACCACTTGAAAGGTCCTAATGGCTAGAGAGGGGGTGAATAGCCTATTAAAATTTTCTACAACAACACTTAACAAACTGGTTAGACAATTATAAGGCAAAGCAAGTGTTGCGCTAGCCTACTAAAAATACAAACCACCTACCACAATTCTAGTTTATGTAGTTTCTATCCACACAATAGTTATGACACTATACTAAGTTAGTGTGCTCTCAAAAGCTAACTAAAGAGCCACACTAACCAAACTAACAAGCCCTCACAACTAGCTACACTAAAGAGCTGGACAACTAGTTTGCGATAATGTAAAGAGAGTGAGCAATTTGTTTATACTGCCGTGTAGATGAATAAGCCAATCAATCACAAGGATGAATAATAATGAAGACCAATCACCTTAGAATCAATGATGAATACAATGATTTTTTACCGAGGTTCACTTGCTTGCCGGCAAGCTAGTCCTCGTTGTGGCGATTCACTCACTTGGAGGTTCACACGCTAATTGGCTTCACACGCCAAACCCTCAATAGGGTGCCGCACAACCAACACAAGATGAGGATCACACAAGCTATGAGCAATCCACTAAAGTACCTTTTTGCTCTCCACCGAGGAAAGGTCAAGAACCCCTCACAATCACTATGATCGAAGCTAGAGACAATCACCACCCTCCGCTTAATGATCCTCGTTGCCCCAAGCCATCTAGGTGGTGGCAACCACCAAGAGTAACAAGCGAATCCCACAGTAAAACACGAACACCAAGTGCCTCTAGATGCAAACACTCAAGCAATGCACTTGGATTCTCTCCCAATCTCACAAAGATGATGAATCAATGATAGAGATGAGTGGGAGGGCTTTGGCTGAGCTCACAAGGTTGCTATGTCAATGCAAATTGCCAAGAGTATGAGCTTGAGCTAGCTATAGGGCTTAAATAGAAGCCCCATGAAATAGAGCCATTATACTCCTTCACTGGGCACAACTCGGGGTGACAGGAAGCTCCGGTCGGATCGACTGGACGCTGGCCCTCAGCGTCCGGTCATGTGATACACGCCACGTGTCCCCTCTCTTTGAATACTGTTCGCCCGATCTCAATGGTCAACAGTCGACTAGACGCAGCAGCTAACAGTGACCGGACGCTGAACCCCCAGCATCCGGTCATTTCCAGTAAGCTTCCAGAAATAATTTTTCCCAATCGGACACGTCTGGTCATGCTTGATCGGACACAGCCAGCGTCTGGTCAAATGGTGTCTTCCTCTGTGCTACCACATCAGCATAACCGGACGTAGCCTTCTAGTGTCCGGTCGCTGAGCGACCCAGCATCTGGTCATGAGACCGAAATGCACTCCCTCTGCTGCCACTGACCGGATGTGCCTATCCAACCGAGACCAGCGTCCGGTCACTTACAGTGACCTCCATCTTTTCTGTCTAGGGCGCCGATGGCACCGTTGGACTATCCGCACTCTATGGGCAGACACTCCGCCTGTGAAGTTCCTAACCCTTGCTCAAATATACCAACCACCAAGTGTATCACCTTGTGCACATGTGTTAGCATATTTTCACAAAACATTTTCAAGGGTGTTAGCACTCCACTAGATCCTAAATGCATATGCAATGAGTTAGAGCATCTAGTGGCACTTTAATAACTGCATTTCGATACGAGTTTCACCCCTCTTAATAGTATGGCTATAAAACCTAAATGTGATCACACTCTCTAAGTGTCTTGATCACCAAAACAAAATAGCTCATACCATTTATACCTTTGTCTTGAGCCTTTTATTTTTCTCTTTCTTCTTTTCAAGTCCAAGCACTTGATCATCACCATGGCATCACCATCATCATGTCATGATCTTTATTTGCTTCACCACTTGGAATGTGCTACCTATGTCATGATCACTTGATAAACTAGGTTAGCACTTAGGGTTTCATCAATTCACCAAAACCAAACTAGAGCTTTCAATGACCCTCATACTTAGGGCGATCTTTGACTCTGAGCTTTTGTAGGATGGCATGCAGGATTCTAGGAAAACCCTCAACGTTCAGGCAGTAGGTACTAACCTAGGCTCCTACCATCTCTAGCGATAGTGGTGAGGAAGGCTGAGCGAAAAGCTTGCTCAAAGGAAAAGTTGGACTAGCTAAAGTACATCGAGTGGTGGTACCAAGGGCTAAGTCAGGCTCTACTTATAAAGGCTGAGCATTCAGTGGTCCTAGCGTGGTCCACCAGGGTTCCCACGTAGAATCACTATGAGCGAACCGACCAAATTTTGCGTATTTAAGGCGAGCGATGTGCGATGCCATTACTGACTAGTACGACTGCAGGGCAAGGGTCCGACAAGAGCATAGAAAAGGGGTACGGGGAGACATAGGTCACGACCAGCGTGAACCATGGCAAACGCAGAGCACAAAGCCACAGTGCTGACCTAACTCAGGAACAAGAACGAGTCAGTCGTGCACAATACAACATGCGTGACACCTATGGATGGCATATCTGCAAATAATATGAACGCTACAATGCACAAACAGAATATGCATGAATGCACGTTCTATATGTCCTTCCACTATTGTCAGCATATAGGGCAACCGTTCTCAAATTTTTGGCACATCGTTCTCTCCCTGTAACTAGTCGATGCTATCAGACTATGCTCGAGTCAGTGTACTGCAGAAAAATTGATTAAGTCAACCTAAGTCAGCAAAGTGCCATCTATCCTGGATACATTACAATAGTAATAGGGCTACTTATATAACTTTGCATGCAAACGTCCTAACTTTTTGCAAAAAATAGGTAGTCCAATTTTAATTTAGAAAAGGATTTGGAAACTTTATTTCCTCATTTATGCTTTGATACCACCTGTGGCAGAACTGCCTAATTAAATGCCTTATAGGAGTGCTTGTCCTCCATTAGACACAAAGCACTCAAGGGAGAACACTAAATTACTCGGTTTCGTCGGGCACACCCTAGGGGAGAACCTGAAAATCCACATTTTTGCCATCAGGATCACAAATAAAAAAATAAAGCTTACATCATTCTTGACCATTTCTTACATCACTTTTAATACAACATCAGAGTATAATATTTATTATTATAATAGCGGAATGTAATCATATTATTAGAGTTATGAATAATTTAATTTAACAATGAAATATAAACATGTGATCAGAATTACAGCGGAAATAATTATCTAATCTTGACATGATGAATCATTGATATGTAAACTATCATAACAGATTATAAAACTTTCATTTATAAAAACATTTAATGAGAGTTATAAATAAAGACTACGATCGCAGCGTAAAGGAAATCCTCTCTGAGCCCAATAGGAGAAATCCACACACAAAGGTCAGCTCAAGCCTCCACCTGTCACCTGCAACAGGAGAAATAAAACCCTAAGTACTCAATTGTACTCAGGAAGACTTACCTGATAGAAGGAAAGAAAAGACTTCATAGATATGCAAGGCTATCTGGCTTATAGGTTTATTGCATTTGCGGGAAGCATTACTAAGCGTGCGTCCTTATGTTCGGTTTTTATTAATAGCCGCATTGGTTCATTAACTAACCATTCTATGTAAGCACCTATGCTACTTTCAAGTAGGTGATAAGCAATCAGATTTCCTTTTCCATTTCATCTTTCATCTTTCAGTTCTTACTACGGTGCTAGGCATAAGACAAGCCGTACCAACTCGGCAGCGATTCGTGAACTAATGTGCCCAGCTGGGTGCCCCGAAAACACACACCCCGCTTGTACCCAAGGCACAAGCAGGACCAACCCATCACCCTCCTGTCCTAGGATCCTAGGTCCCTGTCCAAACTAGGACTCCAAGCCCCCGCCCCTGAGTCTTGGACTCAGTGCGGTGCAAGGACCTCCTCCACCAAAAAATAACCCTTATAGTCAGTCCGGAAAGAGCTGAAGCCCACGACAGGAGAGCAACAAGTCTTCTAAGCGCCCATACCCAAGTATGTGCTCGGGACAATAGATTTGTGACTTGCCTCGATGGCTTATGCAATGACCGATCCTTAACCAACACAGACAGGGAAAGCGGTGTAACCAAGCCATGTCCTGCGTCCACGGTGACACAACCTCTCACACCCACCAATACCTAAACCATATCCCTGCCTGGTCACTATTTTTTCTTTCCACCATTTATATTTTCAAGTGATAATAATATAGTAAGATATCTCCTATCTCTCGCGAGTGACAAGCAATCACTCGACTTCTACCGGAGTCCTATAGCATAGCATTCTACACGATCATGTCATACTAGGTAGACTCATAGGATAAAGATATATATATATATGCAAGTGGGTTTCATTCAACTCCTTAAAACTTAATGCACAAATATAATTTAAACTGCAAAAAAGTAGCGGTTATGCACCAGGGCTTGCCTGGGTAAGATATACATTAAAAAGTTAGTGTCTGCATCGTCAAATCATCCACCATCATCTGAATAGAAAACCCATTGCATCATCTCCTAGTGAGAATACCATCTGCAGATTCCTAATCATCCTTTAATTGATCCGTTGATCCATCATCGTACCTATATGATATGTATTATTGCAAATGCATAGACGTAATTAATCAACGATAGTCGAATGCTTAGAAACTCGATCACGCCTCACAAGCTAACGAGATAGCTCTTACACTGGTCTACGTATCCATGTTGTCGAATAAGGCGTTATTTCCTAATAATTATTTTAGTTATATAAATCCAAGGTGTTTCTTTATTTCACTCTATCAATTTAATCTTTATTCAAAATAGGGCATCATTATTTATCTAGCAACTAATTATTCTAAAGCTACAAAAATTACAGTGAGTACCTAATATTGCTAGGAGCCTACTGTATAAATTTCAGATACAATAATATTACCAATTTATCATGGAAATTCCTACAAGTTTATATTTTATAATATTAAGTACCTTAAATTAATTATATAGCTTCCAAGAATATTATCCAACGCGGGGACGAGGGCGCGAGTGGCCCAGTTAGGCACGGCCACAGCGCGAGCGGCCCAGACACGGCAGCCAGCGGCAGGCCAGCCCGACAAACCGGCCCAAGGGGACGAATTCAGCGATGGTGGCACAAAATTGCAAAGAGGCCCCTGTACTTACTCTAAATCAACTAAGACCCTAATGGTAAATCTATGAGTCTATCATTTTTGCAAAAAGAACACTATAAAAGATACTATTTATGCTTAAGTCCATTTCTACCTTTCCATCATCCTCAAAGCAGAGCACGGAGCAGAGGAGCTTCGGCCGGTGACCAATCTCGGCTGAGAAGGCACGGCGGCAGCGGGAGTTGCACGGGAACCCATCGGCGAGCTGTACGGGGACCCACACGGCTCGGGTTGGCCATGGCGAGACCCGAGCCACCCCCCGGTAGCCCGCCCGCGCGAGCCGTGGCGGCGGCACGACGCTGCGGCGGTGCCAACTAGGCGGGCGGCTACGGCTCCGGCGACGCAGCAGGGCTACACGGTGGAAACGACGCGGGCATGTTGGGGATGTCCATGGGGTGGTGCAGCACGCTCACGCGCACCCGAGGTGCGCCATGGGTGGAGGTGGGGACGCCGATGCGCGAGCATAGGAGGAGCGGCGTTGCGAGGTGGAGCGGCGCGAGTCCACGCAGCGATGGCACGTGCGCACGAGGAGGGAGGCGCGGGCCAAGGCGGAGTCGCTCTGTGATGTTTGGCTGGCCATGGCAGGCACTTCGGTTACTGCGGCACAGCACGACTGTGGCCTGGCAGGCGGAGCTACGCGTGGCTCCGGTGAACGGAAGGCGAGCGACAGTGGTGGTGGCTCGGACTCGCGTAGTACCACGCTATAGGGCGCAGTAGTGGAGACAAACGGCACCGGGAGGGGAGCGGCCACGTCGCGTGCTGCGGGGCAGCAGTGGCTCCCCGTGTGGACGGTGGTGGAAGGGGAAAAGGCGCAGCGCAAGGCCATGATGGTGCGGCGCGCCTAGGCAAGGAGCGGACGCTTGGCTCGGGTGACTGCGGCGATGGCCGAGCTCGGCGCGAGGCAAAGCAGAGGAGGGGACGCCGGTGCTTCACGGGCCCAGGCGCGCGACTGAGGGCACACACGTGCATGCAATCGAGGAAAGGAACCGGCACAGCGGCGCGACCATGGGCACCCTACGCTTGCGACGGCCGGCGCTGTGGACGAGCTGGAGCGGCGCGCGACGCGGGGAAGAAGAGGAAGGGCGTCAGCGCTAGCAACGGCCGGCCACGCGCACGGCGTGCAGAGACTGCGACCGTGGCGGCGGGGAAGACGCTCGGGAGGCAGCACCGTGGAGCAGCAGGTGCCACGTGGACGGGGTGATGGCACGGTTCTAGAAAGCAGCGCTGCTGCGGGAAACGGGGACCAGCGCGAGGCCACGGGCATGCGCACACTCGTGAGGGAGGACGAAGGAGGGGCAGCGCTGCGGACATAGGCACGCGACGTGGAGAGGAAAAAGGAGAGGGCAGCGCTGCGGAGCGGGAGCAACAGCGGCGTCATGACAAGGCCATTACTGATGGGACAACGGAGGCAGGGAAGAGTAGTACATGGCAGGAGTCGCTCGGAGGTGACCGACCGGCTTGTCCGATAGAGAAAACAGTGGATCAAGGACAAGCAGCGGCAGAAGACAAGCAAGGTCAGGGACAGGCAAGGTAGGTTGAGGCAGGGACTGGAGCTTTGCTCGTCGGCCACGGAGACAGCGGAGTCAGCAAGGACTAACGGAAGCAGACAAAAACAATCAAGAGAGAAGTAAAAGCAAAATTCAGGGAGCATGGAGGGGGATGGATAAGGAGACTTCGCAATATAGAGAAATACAGAGCCAAAATGAGAACGAGACATGGATCAATAGCAATGCCAGGCGAGTACACTTTACGCCGCGCCAGGAAAAATAAATGAAACTGCTGCGCTCTCCTTCTCGTCAGTTGGTGCTTATTAAAATAAGCCCGTGAGTTCATATATATATATATATATATATATATATATATATATATCATTCTATTTATTAATGACTTTTATTTTATTTATAAAAGTTACTTTTCATGCTTAATCTAACAGAATAAACCGTCCGCTAGAATCATCGTTCGACAGTCCTAATTATTTCTACGCACGGCGTGATTTAACTTAAGCGTTTATTCAAGTCCACAAAACTAAGTCCAACAGGATTCACGTATTGCCTCAAGTACTTTTTAAATTAAAAAAACTCAAGAACTCGTTTCGAAAATTTTTCTTAGACCTAAATCACGGTGCTAAACAGGATTGTAACACCAGGGTGTTACAGAACCAATGCTGTTTATATTGATTAAACACTATGCCCCGTTCGTTTGGAGGAATTTTAGAAGAATCTGAAGAAATTTTTAGGAATTTGTTAGAGAAAAACACTGTTTCGGATAAAAAAAGAAGCAGATCAAGCTAGGTTTCAGGGCACGCGAACAGGGCTTAAGAGAAGAGAATGTGTTTTTTTTCCTGCCCTCAAAGATGCATATCATGTGCGCATCGACATCTGCAAAAGGCAGGAAAATAAAGGCGTTGAATTATTGCCTCTTTCTTGTATATAGTATAGTAGTATACAAACAAACCTCAACGTGTATCCAATAGCAATATGCGGATTTTACGTTGGGCCAGGCCATCCACCGAGTAAAAGGAAAAGGAAAATCGCCCGGCACGGAGGGGCGAGCGGGCTGCCACGTACGCGGTTCGGAGAGCGCGGGCCCACGATGTTGGCGCGAGGCAGCCGGTGGGCAGGAGAAGAAAAGGCCCCCCAACGGCCCACGGACTGCCCCGCAGCCGTTCCTGCTCGCTCTCGCCAAGCACGTTGAACTCGAAATTCAAAATCGACTCTTCACTACAAAATCTTTGTGTAGTCGGTTCATATAGCGCCAACCTATAGTACAAATATTCGTACTACGTTGGTGTTTGGCTCTACACAAAGTACAAATATACGACTTAGTACTGGATTTATTATATTATACACTGACGGACCCAGGGCCCAGCGACCCTGGGCACGCCCAAGCCCCGGCGCTGTGAACTTTTTAGCAAAGTTAGTTGATTATCGCCCTGTTTTCAGCAATACTTTTCAGCGAATGAATAGTATTTTTCTCTCATAGTAAATCAGCATCAGCAGCAATCAAATCTCAACGAAACAAGCTGGGCCAATATATCCGGATCGACCCTTAATTAACCAGGACATAAGATTCACTACGAAGCTAGCTGAGATCAGAAAGATATTTAAGCACTCGGCCTACCCATCCAAATTATTTATTAGAGCTCTCGATCGCAAACGCTACGTTGGGCATTAATGATTTCGGCCAACAGCTGAGACGATCTAACTTGCTACACAAGCCAATCTAAATTGCAAATTAATTAAGAACGTATGTTTGGGAGTAGCTAGCTAGACTACGATTGAAGGGTGAGAATTTTAAACCCTATTTGGTGGGGCTTCGATTGATTCTTGTTTAGTTTTTTATTATACACTATAGTAATAAGGAATTGTTTTTTATCTCTACTCTTAAAATAAACTAGAAGCTAATGAAGCTATTTTTTTCATCTCTGGCTTCTCCGTGCACTGTAGTATGAGCCAGAGCTGTTTGAAGCCGTGTCAAATGAGACCTTAATAAGATGGAATTCTAGGTACGAATATGCACAAATGCTTGTCTACATTCGTACGTAGAATTACATTCATTTTGGGATTTTTTTTAGCGAGAGGCGTGTCAACATCTATCAACACTTGGCGTAGGACTTGACTAGGATAATTAAATCAACGGAGTGCGTGCTACTTGGGATGATTGATGGACAACATCTCGATGAGTCGATTGAGATGGACGGGTGAAAGCAACATGGCACTGTATATATGTGAGACGACGAAGACTCAACCATGGCCACTACTACTAACCATATGCATGATTCTGTGCAAACACATCGCGCTGGAATTTAGATCCTCCATTAATTTCATACAAAATATCTTAAGATTTCTATCTTAATCAATGTTTTTTAATTCAAATAAATTTATAGAAAAAGACCGCTATTTTTTTATAACATCAAACTAGTATCATTAGAGATGTGCTATGGAATATATTTTTATAGAAATATTGATACTCTCTTCCCTGTGTAAAGTTATAATTAAATTTAGAACATCTCAAGAATTTAATTTATCTGAGATAGAGAGGTACGTAGTAGCACTGACACTTATGTTTGTTTATATTCATATTGACAAAGATAAAGGCTATATTACTTGAGATCCCGATGGCTCCCTTAAAAGTTGTCAAAGTTTTCTGAATTAATATGGATGTGGCATTATATTTAGTGTGCCAAAGGTACGACGTTCTTCTTTTAAAATCATTAGCTAGGAGTATTTCTTTTAAAATGGCTATGATGCATGCTTGCCCTTGGTTTACGTTCGAGGCTTACGTCACTATGATGACGATTTACATATGTCATGGCCTGCCTAATGTATGCCTCTGTGGCTGCTTGACTTTCTAGAATCCAGGTAAGCATGTATTATTAATGAACATCGAAAGCAGTTTTGTTTTCAATATAGATGTGCATGAGCACGTATTTTTTTTTATTATATTGGAGCAAGGCCCCAAGGCAGGCTCCTTAGCTTAGTCCCAAAGTTTTGCGGTTGACGTCCTTGGTTTCCTTCCAGCTCGATCGTCTCCTCCTTTTCTTTTCTGACTAACGAACGTTTGGTTGGGAGCATGCTTGACCTTTTTAAACCCATCTTTAGCTAGGACACTGCTATTGATATAAAAATCATTTTTATAGGCAGATGGTAACGCATTTCCACGTTCACTTACCCAACCGTATGTAAAAATATCTATCCCACAACATTCAATTCATTAAGTGAACCACCATAGAGCTGGGAGAGTAGCTTTTTTTTTAGTTTTTATTATGATTGATCGTGTGCCACAATTAGAGATGAAAACGGACGGCAAATCCACATAACCATTTTCGTTTCTATTTCATATTTGATCACAAAGAACAGAACGGGAACGAGAACGAAAATGGAATACAAATAATACAAGAATATGAAAATAAACAAATACAGACGATAACTGGAAATTTAAGGTAAGATAGATCATGACATGGCTTCGTGTTCCTATTTGACAGGTTAGGAGCTAGCCTCGTTGAAGTCCGTCACAGGTTTCTTGATGCTTCTCAGGAGAACCTTTTTAAGTTCTTAAACTAAGACTAGCCACAGTGTGTCTGATGCTCCATCAGTCAACACCGGTGCTCCATTTTCATAAAGAGCTGCAACCAGTGGCGAGGCAAGAGCAAATTAGAGGATGGTGCACTTGCCTGGTAGGCAGTGGAGGAGCTAGAGAAAATTCAAGGGGGGTGCGCTTTCCTTGTGGGTGCATAGACTTTTATTTTGAGGGTGCGAATATGGTAAAAATTTAACTATAATCACTATTTTTTTTTTGTGTGGGTGCGGCCGCACCCACTAATGACTATATACATCCGCCCATGCTTGTGGGTGCATAGACTTGCTATAGGTGGTGTATATATGATAAAATTTTAGAAAAAAAACCATTATTTTTACAAGTTTTGGGTGGTGTATTTACACTCAGTAGCTTCGCCCCTTGTTGCAGCGGGAACCATCGTGCAAGAACAGCATGTTAGAACAACAATTAGTTCGCTCATCTAGTAGCCGGATGTGAGACCCAGCACATGGGCCAAATTTCGGTTGGGCCGAGGCACTGTAACTGCTGCGCGTGGGCTGTGGCCCGAGCTGTAGCACCGAGGTGGGCTGGGCCAAAATGGGGGTGCTGTAGCGCACATCACTGTTGGTCAATCACTATTCACGTGAGTACTGTAGCACCGAGAAACGCTGTGGCCAGACTTTAGTCTTAAACCGTGAATCCTAAACGGCCAGATCAGCTTAAATAGTCAGTCCAAGGACGTGTAGTAATCTTTGGTTAATCGTTTTGCGCAAAGCGAGAACGAAAACACAAGCGGTTTGCTACGTAAGTGGGGCCCACCCCTCGGTAGAGTGGGCCTGTGCCGTGTGTCGGGCCTGGGGTGTTACAAATGATATTCAGAGCCAACTCTCGCGGTTTCACGGACATATGGCTCGATAGCTCGGGCAGGTTGCGCATGGCTCTTGTGAGAGCATGGCACTTGGACCGGGGAGCTGGGAATATGGACGTGGCCAAGAGAGTCGATCCTAGGCATTTGTCCCGTAAGGGTAAGCCGGTCTAGCATTCGATGAGGACGTCGAACCCATTGAAGATGGATGGATGTGAGACCCAGCGCATGGGCCAAATTCCGGTTGGGCCGAGGCACTGTAACCGCTGCGAGTGGGCTGAGACAAAAGCGGGTACTGCAGCGCCGCAGCATGCGGGCACTGTGCATTCAGCCTTTGGTCTGGGAATATAGGGCGGCCAGACCGACTTAAATAGCCAGATCAATGACGCGTAGTAACATTCGATTAACCGTTTTACGCAAAGCGAGGACGAAAACGTAAACGGGTTGCTACGTAGGTGAGACCCACCCCTCGGTAGAGTGAGTATGTGCCTGCTTGTGCCGTGTACCGGGCCTGGGTGTTACACCGGCCTCATCTCCTCAAGCCATCTACAAGTGGGGCAACATTTTTTTCTCCTAAGACAGGCATCGATGAATGAACCTTTCCTCGATATGCTTCAATTCCATCCTGCAATGTGTGGGCGTCAAGCCTCAAACGAAAACAGAGGTTTGAAGCATCAACACACCGTGGGTAGTCTAATATTTTAGATAAAGATAGGGTTCAAACGTTGGATGAATACGAGTCTGTTTCTTCCTAAAAACATGATCCCACAAAAAAAAAATACCTCATAGGCTCATACCACTTCCGGTCCAGCTTCCATATTTTTTTTCACAAATATGAAAACGAAAACAGAACCAAACGGAACATAAGTTATCTCGATTCGTTTTCATACCTTAACAGAATGCAAGTGGTGCTTCACATCTTCATTCTTTTCTCTTTTTTTTTTTTGAAACCATCAGCTTCACCGTGAAGCATAAGTTTAACGGAGTGTGTAAGGAATCGAAGGAGAGCGCAAACAATTTCTTGTTCTAGAATTTAGAATGTGCTTATAGCAACTGACAAGTGGGTCCACTGATTGAAGAGAAACTTGCAGCCGCATCATTGCTCACTCAAGTGGTCAGTGTCTGTCTACCCATGGGTCGAGTGATTTTGACGGCCGTTACACTCGAGTGTTGGACGCCACATCGTCACCCGATTGGCAACAAATAAAAATCGAGTGATTCTTGTCCACGTAACGCCTGATTTTCATGACCCTTTGATCTAGACCAAATAGATAAAAAAAACTATCCAAATAACAAAAAAAATAGCTAGATTATTTCTACGTAAGCCAAATTAAAAAATATCAAAGAAGAACCAAATATAACATACAGAAAATAAAAAAACTAAAAAAATTGCCAGATTATTTCAATGAAAGCCAAATTAAAAAATTTCAAAGGACAACCAAATAAAATATACAGAAAATAAAATAAAAAGGCCAAAAAAATTAGATAACTTTTCAAATAATCCTAACCATTCTATGTACGAATAAACAATTTACACTTAGAGTTTACACTAAAACAGAAATAATAAAATATAGTCTAATAAGATGTAATCTGTACCTATTAAAGAAACAAATTTGCATATACATATACACACATTGGCGGAGCTCCATGCAGGCCAAAGAGGGCCATGGCCCCTCCTTGCTGATTGAAAATTCCATTAAGTAGCTATTAAACTGGTGATTAAAATTAATAACAAGTATACATAGTAAGTCATTCGTTTTAAATTATAATTTGTTTGACTTTTTTAACCTAAATTTGATCGCTCGTCTTATTCAAAAAATTTGTGCAAACATAGTCAAATTTAAATCATTTTGAAGATTTTTTATTAATAAAGCAAACCACAACAAAATAAATAATATTTAGCATAAATTTTTTAATAAGACGAGTGATTAAATTTAGGATAAAAAAGTCAAACGAACTATAATTTAAAACCGATTTAGTAACAAATTAGTACTGATAGGCCCCTCTTATGTCACTGTCAAGCTCCGCACTGTATAAACATCCATGGTAGGGCCTAGTGGGTACTAAGGGGTGTTTGATTGCACGGACTAAATTTTAGTCCATATCACATCGAACGATCGGATACTAATTAGAAGGACTAAACATGAGTTAATTATAAAACTAATTATATAGATGTAGACTAATTTACGAGATGAATTTATTAAGCCTAATTAAACCGTCTTTAGCACACATTTACTGTAGCACCACATCGTCAAATCATGGACTAATTAGGCTTAAAAGATTCGTCTCGTAAATTAGTCTCTATCTGTGCAGTTAGTTTCATAATTAGTCTATATTTTAATACTTCATGCATGTGTCCAAATATCCGATGAGACAGGGACTAAAATTTAGTCCGTGAAACTAAACACCCCTAATTCAACAAGCACAAAGACCGAGGTGGTCAGACCGTGGCCTATTCGTTTAGTCGTATTTGACTTATAAGTCATAGTTTATCAACCAAAGAACAATATTTTTTTTCTCACATTAAATTAGTTAACAGTAAACTGGGCGGTGCCCGATTCTGTGCTGCTCAGCCTCCCTATTCTACTATACGTACTAGTAGTAGGCAACAGGCATAGGGGTCGAGGTGGGCAGTGTGACCGGGGTGCTGTGCCTGTGCTGCTGAGCCTGCCTCCCACCGCGCGGCCACTAGCCAGCTACGGCCCTGCGCCGCAGCGCAGAATGCAAATCGAAACGTACTAGAGAGATCGGACAGTAGATAATGCTGTTTGCGGATGCTAAAATTTAGTTTACGCTAATATTTATACTAAAATATTATAAGAGAAAAATATTTTTTATAACTAAAAAATAGTTTTAAATAAACTCAAGCAAGCAGAATCATTAACAAATTGAGTGAGACGACCTCCAGAATCACTCGGATGATAAATAGATATAGGCCTTATTTAAATTCAGGGTATAAAGTTTTAGGTGTCACATCGAATGTTATATAGATATCGTATAGGTATTTTGATACTAATAAAAAAATAAATTATAGAATTCGTAAGTAATTCACGAGATGAATTTATTAAGCCTAATTAATTCGTCATTTATACATGTATACTGTAGTATCATACTATTAAATTATGAACTAATTAGATTTAAAAGATTCGTTTTATAAATTAATTATAAACTGTGTAATTAATTATTTTTTAATTTATATTTAATACTCCGTGGCAGTAAACTACAAGGAGGAACCAGGAAAGGAAAGAAAAAAAAAACACCTCGCCGGCGGCGGCGGCGTCCTTTTCTCCTGCCGCTGGCCTGCCCGCGCGATAAATATCTCACAGCTCCTCTTTCTCTACGCACTGTTCTCCAGGCCGACGGCTTGTCCTCGTCTCCAACGCCGGCAAGAGCTACGGCGCTTCCCAATCCGCAGATGCAGGTCGAGCTCGTCGCGGTGGCCATTGCTATTGCTAAGCGCGAGATGAAAGACGCTTGCGGAAACTGGTTAGCTCTTCCTTCACGTACATGATTTCTTTAATTTTCCCAGCCCAGCAGCTCGTGGTGGCTCCTCCATTTTGATTTTTGGAAGCTTGCGGCTGATTTCTCTTCCCCTCCACCTTTCCCAACTTCCGACCGAACCCCCTCCCCTTCGGTTCCCCGATTCATCCTCACCCGCAGCCACCCAGCGCCGCTCAATCCGTCTCGTTCAGCAAGCCCCGTCCCAAATCCTCGATTAAAATCAATGGCTTGCTTCCCCAAAATCCCGGATTTGTATATTTCGTGACTGGATTTTTGACTCTTGCGCATCAATTTCTTGGTGGCTGGGCAGACAAATTCGTCGCCCTTGCTGGCTGGCGGAGCAGCTCGTCAATGGCTGGACCAGAGGCGCTCGTCCATGGCTGGACAGGCGGCTGATCCCGCTTTTTCTCCAACACAAGTTTGAGCAATGTCGAGGCTCTTCTCGTCCGCCGAGTTCGAACCATGTTTGAGAATTGAGAGTCGGTGCAAATTTTTTATTCCCTGAGTTCGAACCATGTTTGAGAGTCGAACCGAGAAATATTTTCCCTCGGTTCGGTTTGTCCAGTGTTGAAATCGACTTCTACTCCCCTTTCCCTTTCCTCACGGTTCGGTTTGACAACACACTGGAGCTGCTCTTATAGATTTTCCCCATCTTTTCTTCCATTTTTTACTGCTCAAATTGTGCCTTTGCCCTTTGATCCGCTGTGAATTTCTCTGCTTAATTTATCTGTAGATACAGGTAGCCAAGGAGACATCAAATGGGGGCGTTCTTGAGCTCCGCCGCCAGCAAGGACCAGCAGTGGGAGCACGGCGAAGCTCCACGACCAGATTCCTCCAAGAGTATGCGGCTTTCGACCCCTCTCTGCAGCCACGGCCACCCGAGGCTGATCCCGGGGCTCCCGGATGAGATCTCTCTGCAAATCCTCGCGAGGATGCCGCGGATGGGGTACCTCAAGGCCAAGATGGTTTCCCGGAGCTGGAAGGCGGCGATAACCAGCGCAGAGCTGTACCGGCTGAGGAAGGAGCTCGGTGTGGCCGAAGAGTGGTTGTACATACTGATGAAGACGGCAGATGATCAGAAGCTGGTTTGGCACGCTTTCGATCCGGTTAGCAACCAATGGCAGAGGCTGCCACTCATGCCTGGGATCAGTCATAGCAGAGTCTATGGGTTGGGCTTGGGGGATCTGGTGAGTGCTAGCATAAGTATCTTTGACATTATCAGAGGCTGGCTTGGTCATAAGGAATTGTTAGGCAGTATACCATTCTGTGGCTGTGCTGTCGGCGCTGCTGATGGCTGCCTCTATGTTTTGGGTGGGTTCTCTAGAGCTTCCACGATGAAATGCGTGTGGAGGTATGATCCCTCTGTCAATTCATGGCAGGAGGTGAGCCCGATGAGCACCGGGCGTGCCTTTTGCAAGACTAGCCTGTTGAACAACAAGCTGTATGTTGTTGGCGGTGTCAGCAAAGGCAAGAATGGGTTAGCTCCGCTAAAATCCGCTGAAGTGTTTGACCCGGCAACTGGGGTTTGGGCTGAGGTGCCAGATATGTTATTCTCCAAATCGCAAGCTCTACCGATGGCCTTAGCTGATCTACTGAAGCCTATTGCTACCGGAGTGACCTCATACAGAGGGAAGCTATATGTTCCTCAGAGCCTTCATTCCTGGCCCTTCGCTGTTGATGTTGGTGGAGAGATCTTTGATCCGGAGACAAATTCATGGGAACAAATGCCTACGGGCATGGGTGAAGGTTGGCCTGCAAGGCAGGCTGGAACGAAATTGAGCGTTGTTATAGATGGCAATCTGTATGCCTTGGAGCCAGCAACTTCTTCTGGCAGTGCCAAGATAAAGATGTACGATGCTCAAGAGGATACTTGGAAGGTTGCTGTAAGCCAGGTACCTGTTGGGGCCTTTGCCGAGTCAGACAGTCCTTACTTGCTTGTTGGATTTCTTGGAAAGCTCCATTTGATCATCAAGGATGCGGGTAGCAGAATCGATGTCATGCAAACGGACTCTCTGAAACCAATGGATTCGCCAGCCCTTTTGACTGGCATAACATGCCAAGTCCCAGATGTCTCCTTGGAACAGGCAGATGTTTGGAAAGCCATTGCGTCGAAAAGTATCACAACTGCTGAACTTGTCAGCTGTCAGGTTCTTAGCATTTGAGTTTTTAAGGTTGAGTTTCTCTGGATATTTGTATAAGTTTGTGCAGTAGATATGTTTCTGCCGCACATCTGATTTGTCAGGTAACTTCTTGTGGTTTCAACCTAAAGAACAGATATAATCTTCGTCTTCTGCTACAAATGTGATCAATGTCTTCTGCTACAAATGTGATTAGTGAACTGTACATATGTGTGTGCAATGTGGGTAATTCAGTTTTGTAATCGTTTTGTTCTACTCTTATCTATGTATATAACATTACATAAAACTGAATAAGGTTGTTGCAGCTTTTGTCCAATTCTAAAGGCAACAGCGCTGAGTCAATCACCAAAGTAATCTGAACCCTGTCCATTGTTCAAACTGGTGTAGATTCCAGTTTTCATACCTTTTAGCTTGGTTTCTGCATGGAAAGTGTGTGCTATGATCAACAATGATCCCCTTGAAGAGACATGTGTTTCCTCCATCCAGTGATGCATTCCAGAACCTGCTGATCTTTACTCGCAAAAAAAAAAAAAAGTTTTGGTCAGTCAACTCAAAATAAAGTATGTTCTGTTCCTGACTTGCGTTCAGTCTTGGATCTGTACATATGTTCTTTGCTCGCTTTTCTTTCTTTGGTTCGACATGGCAGCACATAAGAGTTCCACATCAGAACATTCTAATGCAAGAAAATCAGGTATGATCTCTGGATAATATGATATGTCATGGCATCTTAGGAGCAAGCGCTACCAGTATGAATCGGATCCATGTTATCATGATGCCTTACCACAAGTTCTCTTTTTTCTTTGTTTGACAGCTTCCTTGGAACGGTTGCTGGTCAAAAAATGTGAGGCTCTTCAGTACAGCCATTGTGATCCCCAGACTTGGCGGTTTTTTTTTTTCTTATGGACTCCTGCTGTCACTTGCGTGATGTTGATATCTGTCCATCTGTCGATTGTCAACAATAACCGCAAAAAAAAAAAGGCAGATCCAGTGTCGAAGGCTCCCACATGAGTGGGGTCTGGGGAAAAGATAAACCGAGACAAGCCTTTCCCCGCAAAATCCGCAAACAAGAAAAAATGTGGAAAGCTAAAATTTGTGGAAAGTGTCTCGTGATTATGATTTTGGCAAGTAGCACTATCGCATCTACAAGAACTTTGGCTATGTGCTAGAAGTCCTCTGGTTATGTGGACTTGTAGTTGTAGAGGCAGGAAATGCCTTCATTTTCTAAGAGGAGGTTGGAAATATTATCGTAAGTCTTGTATCACCTTGACAAATGCGTTTGGGTCTTTAATAAAAACTTCCTTCGTGAGGAAAATGACTTAAATTTACTTGTATTTTTCAAATTCAGCAGGCTAGTTATGTATATTTCATTTCATCATTGTTTCACTGTTTAGGTAGTTTGAATCGTGACTACTGACTAGTGACTAGGGCTGATTACTAGAAATCAAATGCACATGCTTTGGCTTCGCTCCCCCCCCCCCCCCCCTACCTAATTTGCTTGAGATTGAAAGGCTTTGTTGTTGTTTTCATATATGCAGTAGGGGCAGAGAAGGGTCTAATAGTGAGGGATTTGTCTCCAACATGTGATTTTTTGTTTTATTTCGAATGTTTCACGTGCTATTGATGGAATAGTCTTCTGCAGAGCATTTTCAATATGGTTACCCCTATTGAGTTGCTTACTGATTCTGTTTAGAACTTTCTTCACTTCAATTTATAGAATTTACATTTAAATTAAGTATGGTTGTAAAAAGCTGCAATATAATGGGTTGTTTCGGATGCTTGCTCTTCTCAATTTTGGTGTGTGCTTTCATACACATTCTTTCGCACTGTGTACATCGCGACTTTTTAATCAATCTGAAGTAGCTTGCCATGCTACGAAAACATTGGTGTGGTGTTCTGCAGATTGGAGTTTAAACCCTCTATTTCAACATTTTAAAGGCATTATTCTTATATCTTACATTAAAACATTGAAATGTTTTTTGCAAAGTGTTTAGTAAGATTTCAAGAAATGTTGAGACCCCCTTTAGAATATAGGATTTTTTTTCTATTTCCTACGTGTTTTTATAAAAATAAACTAATTCCTGTGATAATCCTCTACGTTTCATATAAAATTCATGCGTTCCAAAGTGCCCTAAATTTAGTTTTTTTTGAAATGTTGACTAGTAGCTCCAAATTTAAATATACTAAATATTTTTTAACTTTATTATTTCAAAATCGTCACATGAATGTTTCCAAACTGGTAATCAGATTTTGAGAATGATTAAATCAATCACACCAAAGTACATTGAAAACACAAAAACATAATTTTTTTGAGAAGAACAAATTTGCTCTGTTCGATTGGCTGATAAACCATGGTTGAAAGTACTGTTGACTGATTTATTGTGAGAGAAAAATATTGTTCGTTGGTTGAAAAAGTACAGCGAAAAACATAAATATAATAACACTAGAAGGCCTCTCAGGAGTCAGGATGCATGACTTGGGCTGACGGCCACGATGTGGGCCGACGCCGACAGAACCGGGCCGCTACTTGCGAGCCGGATGGCCATCGGGCTCGTACTATCTCGCGGACACGTGGGTCCGGACCCGCGCTCCCCTTTCGCACGTGCGCGCCGAAACAGGACGCCGTGACGCCGGTGCCGTCACCCAAATCCGCCGCGGTTTCGCCATCGCGCGGCCGCCCACCATTTCTGCGACCCACCCCACAGAAAAGCTTCGCCCATGTCGTCGCCGCCGACGCGTCGTCCTCTTCTTCTCTCCCCACGCTCCTCCTCCCCCTCCCCCTCCATTCGTTCGAACCCGCCATGGCCGCCTCCAAGCCCCTGCCGCTCCGCCTCGCGGTGCCGCTCGCGCTCGCCCTCGTCGCCAACTTCCTCTGGGCCTGCTCATCTCGTCGAGCCTCCCCGCTCTCGGCCTCCTCTTCCAGAAAGGTACCACGCCGCCGCGCGCCGCATTGCCCTGGCACGAACCAACATGTTCTGAGCAATTTTCGTCGCTCTATCTACTCTAACCATTGCTCCTCTCGCAGGTGATGCGGAAGCGCGCCAAGGCTGTGGGACACCTGAACGCTACGTACGCAGACCTGCCGGCGCCGCACTGGGACTGGGAGGAGATGGCCGCAGCGCCCGTGCCACGCCTCGACGGGGCGTCGGTGCACATTGGGGATCTCCTCTACGTCTTCGCCGGGTACGGGGACATCGACCATGTGAGGCACATTTGCTTACTATCGCGCCCTCTGGAGTCTGGACGATTTCCTTTTCGCAATGTTTTCACGCTTCACTTAAAAGATCGAACGGCTAGTGCTCGGTTGTGCTGAATTATGAGCTAATTCCATTACATCGAAGCAACCTGTGTAGTATCTAGCTGTAAGGTTTCAACTTCTCCAGGAACTGTTCATAACGTTTAGGATTTCAAATAGTCTGTAGTAAATGAGCAAGATCAAACATTTCTTACTTGGTGAATGATTACTATTGCAAAATCTTGGCAGTATCCTTCCTTTCTGATATATTGCTTTGTTCCTTGCTTTTCAGGTCCATTCTCATGTCGATGTTTACAATTTCACTTCTAACACATGGCACATTCTCATTTAGGAATGGCCTCATATGGTAGGTACATTTATGCAGTTTCAGGACAGTATGGACTATAGTGCCGTGCCTCAATCAATCGCAACTTCGTTTTCGACAGAGACTAGAGAGTGGCAGGAGTTGCCTCCTTTACCACTTCCTAGGTATTTATGGTACAGTGCACTTAGTTTATTAGCCATAAACCTGTTCATGGAGTGATGCTTATGTCTTTTCTATGTTTTTTTCTTCTATATATCATTTATTATCATGTACGCGCTTTTTCAAATTTGGTTCTAGTCCATTGGCTTTACCAATTCATTCTCCTATTCAACAAACATGTTAAACACATAATGCCAGCCATCTGCTTGTTATAATTTTGCTTCTAATTTTCATTTTTAATGTCTGAGCAGTTAACTAAGAATCAAATTGTAGTATTTTGTATGGAGAATAATCTTTTAGTATTCAACTTGATCGGCCTAATCCTACAAAATGAGATTAACCTTTTAGGAATACATGGAATTATTGTAATGTAAGGCCCTCTATATACTGCCAATGTTTATTTTCAAAATCTGCTGAAATGGTTCATTGCTTGCATTCTGTATTGCTCTAGTTGTTGCTGGCACATAGCACCCCAAAAAAAAAAAACTTATTTTGTGAAAAAAATTCAGGTATGCACTAGCTACTCAGCTTTGGCGTGGGCGGCTCCATGTGATGGGTGGAGGCAAAGAGGACCGTCATGAACCCGGATTGGAGCATTGGGGCCTTGCTGTCAAGGATGGCAAGGCACTGGAGAACGAGTGGCAAACTGAAGTACCCATACCACGTGGTGGACCTCATAGGTATTCAGAGTGAACTTGTGTCATTTGCATGCAGTCACCATGAGGTCATGCCTGTTTTGAGGGATGAGTTGGTATCTAGTGGTTAGACACTCATACCGTTTATCCTTTGTAGTGGTACAGATGTTCTGTCGGTTGTATACATTTCTAAATGAATAATACTTTGCAATTTCTGACTATCAACTTTTGCAGGGAGAAAATAAACCACGGGTGCACGAATAAGTGTCACCAGGAACCACATACACACCTCATGTCTCCGTATACATTTATTTGGGGAATTCCTTGTGTGCCATTAAAAAAGATCGTAATTTCTCGTGAGCCCCTGAAAAAGTTCAGCGGTCTTCAGCGTCACTGCTCCAACTTTTTTGTGTCCTCCATGCCACTGCCGTCAGTTTGGGCTCTAACGCCATCAAACTGCAGATGTGAAAAGTCGAAAACACTCTTAAGTCTAAATATGTCATTAATTTTTTTTGAGCATCATAATGACTTCAAATGAAAAAAACTCAAAATTAGAAAGTTGTAGATTTCATCAAGATCTATAATTTTCATATAAAAAATATCTTCATTTAATTCCGCAAAAAAATGGTTTGATATGATTAATATATCTTAGAAAAATCATATCTTTTTTTGCGGAATTAAATAAATATAATTTTTATATGAAAATCTCCCCCCTATGATGTTAGCTGTTGGGGAGAGAGGTCACACACTCCGGATGATGGCGACTCATATAGCTCGTAAAATCTCCCCCCTATTTCTCACATGTAAACATTGCCGGCGTTCACATGGGGCTGTCACGTTTAACACCGACTAATCACGTGTGCCTAGCCTCAGCTCATCGTCTTCTTTAATTAAGTAGTGAATCTGAACGAGCTTTCGGCACCAGCGTTTAGTTGTTGAACAGGCGGTGGCGGACGGACGACCAGCCGGCTGGCCGGCGATGAGCCGTCGCTGTTGCGGTCAGGCAAGCTGCACGGTCACCAACTCCCACCGCAAATGCAGTGCACGCCTTTTAGAAAGGTCGCTGTTCTCTGGTGCGACAGCGCCATATAGCTCATTTTCCTTTTAGAAACTACTTTTTCGTGTACATGCGTACGTACGTGCATTTCTTTTTTGTTTGAATACTCTCCGTATCCAGGCTTGATGCCTGGCAAAATTAAACCATAAGCAACATCAATCATGTGTGGTATCGTGCATGCATTGCACACCGGCAAGAGCCTAATAATTAATGAATGTTTCCCTCAACTGCAGGCTACTACATTTAATTTGGTCGCCGTCGATCGGCGGCGACGAGCATGCAACACCGCCCGGCCACACCGTTTGCCGCCCGTGTGCGGTGAGCCGTTTTGGATGAGTAAACGGGTGCATGCTGCCCCATTTTTGTGTTGACAGCATTATTATATTTATCAGAAATGTTGGGTTAGGGCATCTGATCATCCGGCCGCTCCACCCACCCTCTACGCCACCATTGCCGCGCCCGCCCGCCCGGCCTCTGCGCCACTGCTGCCCATGACGCCCCCACCCCGCTCTCTGTGTGCCGCCGCCTAGCTCCGCATTGCCGGCGAACTCCGCCCGTCGCCGAGCTAGCACACCGATGACCTTCACATGCCACCCACCCGCCCTCTGCGCCACCGTCGTCCGTGCCGCCCCTACCCCGCCCTCTGTGCGTCGCCACCCAGCTCCGCGTTGCCGGCGAGCTCCACGCCACCGACGAGCGCACCGGTGATCTCCACGCGCCGACGAGCCTCCATTCGCCGAAGCAGCAAGGAGATGTTTGTATTGAAAGAGCATGTTGCAAACATATGTTTCAAGTGTTTTATATCGATGTTGCAAAAGTAGATCGGGATGTTGCACATGTTGCAATGGCTATACACGTATGTTGCAAGTGTCTTTTCAAAATGTTTCATCTATTTTAGACATACGTTTCAAGTATATGTTCCAAATGTTTCATCTGTCTCAGATGTATGTTGCAAGTGTTTCATATGGATGTTGCAAAAGTAGACCTGGATGTTACATATACATGCGTGTTGCAAGTGTATGCTTCAAGTGTTTCATATCTATGTTGCAAGTGTTTCATCTGGATGTTGAATATGTTTGCAATGGCTTTCAAGTGTTTTCTAGGTGTTTTGCAAGTGTTTCAGGTGTATGTTGCAAGTGTTTATCTAGGTGTTGCAAAAATAGATCTGGTGTTGCACATGTTGCAATGGGACCCACCCGCTGCAGCTGTTGGGTGACGTCCGGGCGACGTGGACCTGTTGCTATACGAGCGGGCATAGACCGGCGCGTGAGAAGTCGAGCGTAGGTGTGAGGGCACATGTGGTGGGGCTCGCGAAAAGACTTCTATTAATTCATCTCTAGCCTATCAGTCCAAATTTTCATAGGCACCTAATTTGTAGGGAGGGTTAGGGTTTAGGAGACTAGGAGAGGGTGCATGTTTCGAATAGTGATAACGAGGGTTCGAGCCCACCTTGCCCGGTGCTCTAGATCCACCTCTGCTTTAAATTTTTCGACAATATATGTATCCCTGTTTATATGTGCAGCGACGATCGATTGAATAATGTTTAGGGAGGGGCCTGAGACATGACAAACAGAATCAAACGTGTGTTGGATGTTCACGTGCTAATTCTGTTCCGTTGTGTGTTTCATCAGCCTTGACTGGGGGGCACCTACACACACACGCAAGAATGAACGATGACTACTCTCCAGACTCCAGCAGAGCACTCCGGGGCTTCTTCGTAATGCTATAGCAGGCACAAAGATTGCGCTTAGGTCTTGTTTACACTGGGGTTAGGAATCAGTATTTGACACTGTAGCACTTTCATTTGTAGTTGACAATTATTGTTTAATCATAGTCTAACTAGGCTCAAAAGATTCGTCTCGTAATTTATAATCAAACTGTGTAATTAATTATTTTTTATCTACATTTAATACTCCATGCATGTGTCCAAAGATTTGATGTGATGGAGAGAGAGTAAAAAAACTTGCAATCTAAACGAGGCCCTATTGTAAGCCACGGTGACAATGACACACGTCCTTGCAAATAACACATAACAAATACCAATAGTACCATTTATAACGCATAACAAATAGCAATAATACCAACTTGTGGCACAACATGTGTTAAAGCCCGTTTGATCTAGCTCTGCTTCAATGGTGAATTAGTTTTACTTTAGCTCCACGAGCAAGCTCCACTCGTGGAGATAAATTAGCCCTGTTCGCTTGAACTTATCAGCCGTACATTTTCAGCAAAATAACAGTGTTTTTCTCTCACAACAAATCAGCATCTGCATCAGCATCAGACGTTTTTCTAGCCAGCCGAATATGGTTTCACTTTCTAGTAAACCGTTTGATAAAATAGCTTTTCACGGTAGATAAAAACTATGAAAGATCTATATAATGTCTTTATCAATCAATGTACGTACATACTAGTTATTGCTATAGAGGTCCCGTTCTGAATTTTGGCTGAAACTGACTGAAAACATTATTCTGGCTGAATTATTATGAGAGAAAAATATTACTTTCTGATTAAAAAAATAACCCGAATAAATCGGTTTCTGGGTAAGCCGAACAGGACAGAGTGTGCATCAATGTAACCATCACTGGATATCCTTTCCCTGGCTTTGTTTTCAAGTGGACCAAACATTGCTTTCACGGCTTTGCACCTGCCCTCGGGCAGCTGCGCACACCTCAGCCAGCCACGCGGGATCCTTCTGGCATCATCCCTCTCCCTCACGCCACGTGTCCTTCCCTCCCCACGCCGTCTCGGGAGAGCCCCCGGAGCCCAAGCAAAGCACAAATCCCTCCCTCGACTCGAACCCACCGGGCACTCCACCGCGGGGCCCACTGGCTCGTGGGACAAGGTCTCCGTGGGCCCCCCGAGCGCGAGCCTTAAAAGGCCGGTCCACTTCCTCCTCGTTCCGACTGGACCAGTCGACCCCTCAACCGCCGGCCTTTTACAGCTCTGACCTGACCCTCCGGCGAGGCCAGTTCCTTTTCCTTCCTTCCCGCCCGCGGTCCGCATGGCCTCCACCGGCGACGGCCTCGCCGGTCCGCCTCGTCCGCCGCCGTCGCCGTCGCGGCCACCGGCCGAGACCCCGACCCCGAACCACGCGGCGATCTCGTCGCCGCTGCTGGAGCCCGCCGCGCCGGGCGCGGACGCGCCGCTCTCGCGGTGGCTGCGCCGCCTTGGGGCGTTCCTGTCGGCGGCGGGGCTGGCGGCGTCGACGCCGCTGGGCGTGGCCGCGGCGGCCTCCGCGCTCGCCGTCGTGGGCCTGGCGCTTCCCGCCGCGGTCGTCACGCTCTCCCCGTGCCGCGGCCGCCGCGGTGGATGCGACGACTTCGAGGTCGAGGTGTTCGAGGTCTGCGTCCTGCTCTCGCAGGCGGCCGCGGCCGCCGTCGCGCTCGCCTGCGTCTCCCGGAAGATGGCCATGTACGGCCTCCGCAAGTTCCTCTTCGTCGACCCGGACCTCGGCATGAGGATCCGATTCCAGAAGGAGTACGTCGCCAAGATCCAGGTGAGCAGATGTCGTGTTGCCCGCGCGATCTCGCCGGGATTATTCCTCGCTATCCATTCCCTGCTTCGGATTTATTTGAATTTGTATTAATACGGGAAGCAGTTAAAATCGAATGCTACAAGTAGTGTCCAAATCCGATAGTGAGAGCAGTTGCTATAAATGGCCACTACTCGTGTCACGTCTGATACTTCTACTTACTGCTGCCTCCACTAGTGGATAATTAGGTGTAAATTTGTCCCATTTTTTTTGCCAAATTTGGTCCAACTTTATGCACCTCAAGGAGGAATTGTTGAATTCAGGTGCCATTTGGGTGTTACTAGGAGACTTGGAGAATATTAAGGCTCTGATTGTCATTTTGTGCTTATAATATTTATTTGGATGCTTGCGTGTTGCATTGCAGTCTCTAGCGGCTTCTACTGAAACCTCATGTCTAGATCGTTGTTTGGCACTTCTGAATTTTCTGTTCCATGGTACATTGACATGTGGAGCCAGGGGGGCACACATGTCTGTTAGATGATAGATGTCTAGTCATGTTACCATAACGAATGGAGCTACAAATCCTAAAATTCCTTGTTTGATCTCTGCCGACTTGGATGCTTCGCTTTGTCCTTACTGAAGGACGAATCGATGTGGCTTATTCTTTCAGTTACGTATGTGATCTACATGTGCCTCCTTTATCTTACCATGTGAGTGGAGCTCTTGTGCGTGTGATACTCAGTTTGTGTCTGCCGACATATCTATTTGTCTTTCTTTACTGTTTAGACACGGAAATGCATGTTAGGGGCGGGTCAAGGATTTGGGATATGGAACAGGAAGTGTAGTATTTCCTTTGCTTTGTTATTACCATTATGATTTTTTTTGTTAAATGAAGTACACATTTCCATTTCCTATTGAAGTGGTCTGACTGAAGAACGGCTCTTGCCCTCCCTAGATTTACCTTGAGAATTCTAGTGGAAATTAATCTAAAATTTTAAATTGGAAAACTTCATGTTTAATATAGCATCTATCATATCATCCATTAATCTTGCATCATGCTAAGACCTTTTGGTGTATCTAATTTTATGTTAACAAGTGTTGCAACCCCTTGACACAGGACTTCTTCCGCACTCTTACATGGTGGATAGTGCCATGCTTTGTTGTGAAGGTCACCCGGGAATTCTTCCGCTTCTCCCACATCTTCCAGGAGTCAATTTGGAGAGCCTGCGTTGTATTTTTCGCTTCCATCATGTCATGGATGTATTTGACAACAATCATATTGTCGTCCTGCATGCTCTTCAACTTGGTCTGCAATCTGCAAGTTATCCACTTCGATGACTATGGCAAGCTTCTGGAGCAAGACGCGGATCCTCTGGTCTATTTGAAAGAGCACCTGCAGCTCCGCCACAATCTCTCCAAAATTAGTCACAGGTTCCGCATGTTCCTCTTGCTGCTCTTCCTTTCTGTTACAGCAAGCCAGTTTGCCATTCTTTTGAAGACGACAGCTTACAGCGGGCCAATCAATTTCACCAATGGAGGTGACATTGCTGTGAGTACCTCATGCTTTTACATTATCTTATCCTTCTGCATAATGTGGTGCGAAATCGAGTCACGAGCACATTTCCTTTTCCTCTTATACTGCAGGTGTCTTCAGTTGTTCAAGTTGTCGGTCTTGTCCTCTGTTTGCACGCTGCTGCTAAGATCTCCCACAGAGCTCAAAACATTGCTTCATTGGCTAGTCGATGGCACGCGTTAGCAACATGCTCTACTGATTCCACTTACGTGAACACCCCAAACAGTTCTGGGAACCTTGTGCCCTTTCCTGCGCATCTGTTTCTGAGAGATTTCTCGGAAAGTGATCTGGAGTCCCTGGACAGTGGGTCGCTTCATGGCAGTTCTCATGGCACAGCTCAGTTGGCTTCGTACATGTCTTCGTACCACAAGAGGGAATCACTTGGTAAGTAATACACAAAACTGGCGTTGATTGTCCAGTGCTTAATCTTCAACCATCCAATGTGATAGTTTGAAGATCATGCTTCACAAGACCACAATATTCACATCGTTTCAGTGCTTATGCTCTGCTTCTCCTCTGCATGATTTTCAGTGTTGTACCTGCTGTCCAACCCAGGCGGCATCACGATATTTGGCTGGATCGTCGACCGAGCATTCCTAAACACCATCCTGATGCTCGAGTTAACTCTTGTGCTCTTCGTGCTTAGCAAGACCGTTGTGATCCCGGCCAAGACACTGGTACACAGCTACATCGGGTTCCCGTGATTACAACAATGTTGCGAATCTGCGTTGTACAGATTGAAGCATTCAGGTTCAGGTTCAGGATCGGTTAGGAGATGGGATTTGATGACAGGTTGCCGGGGTTTGCACGCCAGAGTGAGAGAAACCGGTAGGAATGGTGGCAGATTTGGTCTTGGTCCAGAAAGCGCACAAATCATATGCGCTGCCAATCCAGTCATTCAGACTTTCAAAGAAAATCCAGGCATTCAGCGTGCTGCAGGCTGAAGCCTGGTTGAGGGTTAGGGTCGTGACGTGTACAGTTTTGGGCGGGTAAGTGATCCGGGGCTTCCATTCTTTATGCCGTGTATATAATAATAATATAATACGCAATGTATATGTACTAATATACTATAAACGAATATGATATAAAAAGTATATTTTTCTACCTTCTTTAAGTCATGGAACGGTCATTTAATAAATGTATATATACAACCCTGACGAAATGTGCCATGCGATCATTTGGCACTCTTTACGACACCCTCTCTCTGCACTCACTAAAAAAATGATTGACGAGATGAATTGTTGAAAGTAGGGATACCATATTATTTAATTGAAATAAGGTGCTCTGCTTCTGTTCAAGATCATCCACGACAAATTTCTTTAGTCCACACACAGTATTGTCGAACAGAGTCCTAAATTTAGCCTGACTTCTTATTAATAAGAGTACCCTCTTATGTAAATCTGTCTGAAGAAGCTAATGTAAAAGAATAACCAATATTTTTCCTCTAAACTGTCCAAGGTTATGGCTACAATCAAGCACCTCGAACAGGAACCAAGCTGATGGCTATACACAACAATCGACGCAGAACACAGAACAAACAACTAGTACAGACAGAGCTACAAATCTTGTCATGGTGGCCCGACAATGGTTGGGACGGACCAAAAAAGAATCAAAATTGACTATATTCCATCGAAGAAACCTAAATGAGCTCACCTACTAGAGGATGGGTTGTGAGGAAAATTCAGTACATTCCTTTGAAAACTGGGCTTGTTCTGCAGATGCTGGCTCCATGTTCCTCGTATTCCTCCTTTGTGTGGCAAAACTGCATGAGAAAAGGGAAATCACTTAGATTTCATTTGCACAAAATGAATTCACGAGGAATAATTGTATTCATAACCATGTTCATAACTCAGTTATAACACTGCTTTATAGCGTTATGAACTCACGCATTGCAATTCACCACATTTTAGTGGCATTATAAGTTTATATCAGATAGCAGAAATACAGGCATGATTACTGAAGATTGCCAGTTTATTGTGGCCCCTAGAATGTCAAGTGGCAGGTACCTCAAAGAATTCAGGGTTAGATGCAGCTACTGACCCCCCGAACCAAACTGCGTAACTCTGTATTGGATGAGCAACCACGTTGACTTCAATAGGCTGACAACAGGGAGAAGGTAAAATTAAATGGCAGTACAAAGCACATAACATTATTCACATGTAGCCTATCGACTACAACAGTATATTAAATGGCGACTGCGAATCAATCATCTGTACTTACTTTCACTTCCACACGATGACGGGCATTAGTCGCAGCAACACGCTCATCCACTATCTTCTTTATATCATTTTGGAGTCTCTTGTGGAAGTCTTTAAACATGGTAGATCCACCAGATAATACTATATTCTACAAAAAAAAAAAATTCTGATAAATGTCACAGCATTCACATATATCACTTCCCATCTTAGATATCCATGCAGGGTTTGGAGAAAGCACCTTGTACAGAGCTCTCCTTGTGTCAATTGGTGCAGACTGAACACAGTTATCAATCAACTCAGGTAAAGGAGTGGAGAAATCGGCAGAGTAAATCTCAGGATTGAAGAAGATCTGCATTTGTTGGTAGATGGTTAGAGATGCACACTTAATTCCAACTTTAAAAAATCATGACCAACTGTACAAAGTTAAAAGTTTATTCTAACAAAAAGGTTAAATACCAACAAAATTAAGCTCAAGGCAAAACGCGCTTATAATTTCTAGCACCTAATAACCTTTTCAAGATATATTTGATAACACCCATTTTTAGTGCCAATTTCATACCCATGATGTACGGGAACAATTCTGAACTACTACAAAAGCTTATCGATATCACTTGACAGTGTAAAAATTATGCACATGGTAGTATTCCATTGGAGGTAGAGACCGATGTTTATAGAGTAACTACAAGGAGGTAATGAACCAAGATAGTGCCAAAGGTTAAGACAGTTCCAGAGAATAATAGCAATTGGCAAGTATTTCATTTTGTGGATGAACCAAGGAAACCATGATCTCAGTTCCTAAATAGTAGCAAATCTATATGCCAAAAGATGCTTCTATAAGTATGCAAGACTGTCATCCGCAACTCTACATCTACAAATCCATTCATTGATGTGACCTCATTCTTCAAGTTGGTCATAAATGTTACATTCTAATATGAAGCTTTAGTTCAGTATGACAATGTAAATGACTACAGTTCATAGAAACAAATAGTGCTGCAATCATATGAACGGCAGATTGGCAATCCTTGATCCGTGTTCCCATGAACTCCATTGATATAGCCACAGGACAAGAATAAGTACAGTGTGAAATGGCCATGCAGTGAAGTCTGTACATTCACATTGCTAACCAGTTCCTTTACTACACAATTAACAGAAAGAAATGCTCACAAGAATCCCGGATATCTTGTATGAATCTTATCTCTTAATTTACAGCTACAATGAGTTAAATTTCTTAGCTTTCAATGTATTTACTATATATGAATTATCAGAGTAATGTAAGATCAAAAGCCATAATAAATTCATCACTGCAACACTGTGTAATTGACACTCAAAAGATGATTGTTAGCCATAATATTATACCATTTTGGATGAATAGTTTGGGAACAACAAGACTATTGCAGTTTTGATGACAGACTATTGCAGTTTTGATGACAGAATAGGGAATAAACCTCTGGCCCAAGAAAGCGTTCATATCCAATGTCAATTGTATATGGGACCCCAGTCTTTGGTTTAACAGCTGTCCAATGTTTGATGTACTTATCAGGCTTCTTGTCATGCTTCTTGAACTCCTGAAATTGTAATGGAGATGCATAAGAATCTAAATCTTTCTGTTTGTTTAACATAGATGCCAACTGTATGGCCTCTTGCTAGAAGTACTAGTTATATCAAACTTGCCACATATATATTTGTAAAAGAAAACAATGCATAAAACTAGTCTACATGTTGAGAAGCTGAAGACCAAAAGGTATCTACAGTCATTGTTAAGCAACACAAGCAAATATAAAATAACATTAAACAGATTCTCCAACCAGGTCAAAAGTAGTATTTACACAGGGAACAAGTTTTACAAGCATGTTTAACTTCATTAGGGGGACTTCAACTCCCATTAAACAATTTTACTAGTTCTGAAGAGTTGAAGACCAATGGATAATAAAAAGTCAATACCTTGACAATGTCTGAACAAGTATAGCAATACATTTCTTTCACTTTACGAGATATATCTAAAGAATCCTCAGGTGGCAAAAGCTCACCTCTTTCCTGCAAAACCGCCAGATGACACTAGTCAATAACAGAACTTATAATGTAATACATCATCAGCAGGACAGCATCCATGCACCTGAGAAAATCCATCCAGCTTTTACAGAGGACCACAAGAGAATACCTCAAAAGTAGAAGTAAATATTGAGAGCATAAAGGACTAATACCAATCAGTACAACTCTAATTGCGAATATGGTTCTGCAGTCAGATGCAATTTCTCACCAGGTGGCTAATCATGGTAATATGAGAATTCCCCATTTTCAAGTAAATATTTTTCCCAGTCACACAATAATAGTCAAGGATAGGATAGCATTCAAATACTATATACTCTCTCCGTTCAAATTATAAGTCATTTTGTTTTTTCTAGGTACATAGCCTTTGCTATTATCTAGACATAGCGTTCTAGGTGCATAGCAAAAACTAAATATTTAGAAAAGCCAAAACAACTTATAATTTGGAACAGAGGGAATAGGAATTAATGAATAACGTACCATTCAATTTATTCTAGAAGAATGGCCAAAATAACAAGTATCCGGATTTTATGTGTTACTGATTGAATTTCTAGTGATAATGTATGATCTGCACGCTAACACTTTGGAGGGTCAAAACTTGATTTCCTGAGACAAGGCTGGCCAACATTTTAAGGTATTGTCATTAACAATGTGAATGGATTAATATAACATAACTGAGTACGAGCTATGCTAATTCATCCACACATCATCTCTGTACATAAAACAAGAGTAACACTAGCATTAAGAATAACAAGCAATCCAGCAAAAAAATATCTAGGGCCGACCCAATCTACGTTTCACTTGCAGACTTGCCACATGAGCGGATCCAGGATAGAGAATCATAGATGTCACTACTGTTCAAAAGCATCATTATTGGTCTTGTTTTTTTGGATCAACAACATTTTAGCCTGGGATATCAAAATATCCATTGCTGTCCCCAGTCACAGCACTAAAATAGCCTGGTTTTGCCCCTGTTTCCATGCAGCAGGCAGCATTCCCACTGACATTGACCAACCTGCAGTCTTATCTAATAATCAATCTTGTTGAGCAATCCAGATCAATATTCTCGCATTTTACAATACTTGTTGTTGGCATCCATAAAACTCAAATCATTACATTTTTCCTATGCAAAACATATTGAAACAATATGTAAACATGTCTGCTTGGTGTAAAAAAAACACCAAGTTTATTATAATGCTAAAATAAACCTTTGATTTAAGAGCACAGAACCGGAGATCGATACAGCCCTAATTAGGAACAATACGAGAAATTTTGCATCTGAAAGTAATTACAACAAAAGAAGGGCGGGCCTGGTATAGTGGTGAGAGCTGTCTCACCGAGTCACCAGGTCGCGGGTTCGAAGCAGCCTCTCCGCAGATTTTGCGGGGGGAAGGCTTGCCTCGGGTTTTCCCTTCCCCAGACCCCACTCATGTGGGAGCCTCCGGCACTGGGTCTGCCCTTTTTTTTAAAGTAATTACAACAAAATTTGGAGTGCATGATGTACCTGTAAAAGCTGCGAAACAAACTGGGTTACATCACTTCCGGAAAAAGGAAAAGACTTTATGCTACTCCCAATTACATAGCCATTTACAACTGGCACGACTTGTGGAGCTCCATCCCCAATATCAACTACTACTCCTGTCATATCAGACTGACAAAGTATATTGGCCAAAGTCAATGAGAAGCAATGTGCTCTACCACAGAATTTATAGGTATTAAATGAAAAAGGGTTAAGAGATTGGAACAATAAACAGTGATTGCTAGGAACTAAAAATGCCTGCCCTCAATCATGAGTTCCAGAATTTGACAAGAAACAGATTATATATAAATAGTATGCTGCTGACGTTATTAAGACACATCATGATTCAAAGAAACATATATAATATAAAGGGGTGGCCGATCTTTGTGAGGGCATGAGATCACTACAATAACTTTATTTTTTCCATTTAAAAAAAAGATTCAATAAAAGCAATGAATGCCAATCAAGAAGATGCGGTTTACGCAGTAATAAATACTAGATAAACAAAGCATGAAAGGGGGTATTTTCATAACCTACCACGGTATCTGAATCGTCATCAGAAATACTTTTCAGATAGGCATATCCAGCAGAAAGGCTGAGGACAGACTGAACAGAAATATATAGTCCAGGGACATTGAAGGTCTCGAACATTATTTCTCCTGTACATTCACGACTTTCAGGTGTACTGACAGGACTATCTGTAAGAAGGAAATAGTGCTCTTCAGGATTGCAACGTAGATAATTGAAAATACATTGCTGCCAAAATCTCTCCATTGTATCCCAGTCATGAACCTACAGAACAGGAAAGAGGATAAGGCATATGGGGGTAGAACGCAAACGAAAGGACAACATCACTAAAAGGAAATGTATATACATACCTGACCATGACGGATTGGACTTCTTAGTGTGTACAGCCCACTAGATCTAAACCGTGACAGAGCCTCATCTCCAATAAAAAAATCAAGATCAGCCATGATGCCTGCATTATACTGCGCTATCCAGTTTGCACTACTCAACAGCTCTGTCTGGTCTAGAAAAGATTCGTTCGCAGCTACGACAGTAGGGAGAGTGAAAGACGGCTCTGAGTTCCCAGAAAATCCAAGTTTGCTATACCTGAACATAAGAGTATAAAAATCTTGTAAGAATAAGAAATGATGATAGTCATAAACTCATAGTAGAAAATAGGCGGTAAGTGTTAGTATGTCAAAAGAAGAAGAAGCAAAAGTGACATAGTTTAGCAATTGCGGAGAAATCAAAGCAATACAGAATCAATTATTACTGTTTATATCCTAAGAAGATTCATTTGTGGCTGTTATTACTTTAGGATCTGTTCTCGTGACTTTGTTAGTTGCTCATAAAAAGATATGGAATCTTAATGTGAGAACGATGCATGGGATCATAAACCCAGCATTGAAGACATATCCCTTAGAGCAACTCCAGCAGTAGCCCCCAAATTAGAGCCCCCATTTTATATTTGGATGCCTATCCCTATTTTTATTGGTCCAAATTTGTGCTTCCACTCCAGCAGTAGCCCCAAAACGAAGGCCCCCAAATCCATATTAGTAGACAATGACATAAGGGGCCCACTTGTCATTGGGTCAAATCTATCTTCTTCCCCTGACATCCACCCCACATACCATGACGCGTGCAGAACGAGCGCTCGCCTGTGCCGGCAGGGCTGCGAGGGCCGAGCTCGCGCGGCCAAGCAGAGGGTACCGAGCCCGCACGGCGGAGTAGAGGGAGGCCCGCACGGCGGAGCAGAGGGGAGCAGCGGGCCCGCGCGCACACGGCGGCGGCGGAGGAGAAGGGGCCGACGCCGGGGAGGAAAGGTCGCGGACGCCATGGCAGGGGGCGCGCGCTCGAGCTTGTGCATGCCCGGGTGGAGGAGAAGGGGCGCGGCGCGAAGGGGAGGAGCCGAGCCCTCTGTCCCTGCCTTCCGTGGATCTGGTCGCGCGGAGCTCGTCGGAGGAAGCCACCAGAGGGAGAGGAGCCGCGCCGCCGGTGCTCGATCTCGCTTCCGCGCGAGGGAGGAGAGGGAGCCGCGCCGCCGGTGCTCGCTGCCGCACTGGGACACCGCGACGCTCGTCGGAGGAAGCCACCGGAGGGAGAGTTGCAGCGCCCGCACGGATGGGGGCCGGGTTGTTGGCCCAACCAAAATGGGGTCTGGTGAGAGGATTTGGGTGCCCACACAAATTTAGGGTCCGTAGTAGGAGCCCTGCTGGAGTTGGATTTTTTACCTGAGCCCCCATATTTAGCTATGGGGGCTCAAGTAGGGGCCCTGCTGGAGATGCTCTTATATACAACCTAACTTGCTGGGAGCTGAGAGTACGGAAAAGTCACCGTGGAATATGCACCATAAAGTACCATAAAGTAAAGGCTACCACTCTAAAAGTTCTCTGTCCTGCTTGTGCATACTTGGAGAGAAACTGAGGAGCAGTCCCAACTAAACTAAAGGCTACCACTCTAAAAATTCTCTCCATATTACAAAGCAATCCCCAACTCTTCCCCTCACAACTGCACGGATTTATCCTGACTGCACAACAGCACAACCAACAAGAGCAGAACAGGCAGCTTGGCTTGGGTACTGTCTCCCAATCCCAGCCGACCATCTAGAATTCTAGACGGACTTGTCCTAACCTAACCAGTGCCTCCAAACTGTACAACGAGAATGTCCCACGACAAACCAAAGCCACGGGCCCCATCCCCTGGCACGGGCACCCATTTCAGGAGCCAACCGCGGGATCATGGCTGAAAAAGCTCGGCGAGAACCCCCCGAGCGCACAGGGGAATCGCGCGGCGATAGAGCAGTACTGGCACCAGCGACTACGAGGCCGGGTCGGAGACAGCGAGCTGGTGAGGAAGAGAGGGGTGGAGGGATCGGGGGTTACCCTGTGCCGTTGTCGATGACGATGGCCGGGCGCGCGGTGGCGTCCATGGCTGGCAGCTCCGTCGAGTCCCCGCCGGCTCATGCCTCCGCCGCCTCCGCCGGAGGGGCCGGGAGGCGGGGCATCGGGGTCCGCCGCGAACGAGGCCTCGCTCCCCCGGGGGCGCCCGATCGAGCCGAGCCGAGAAGGGTGGGCGTTGGCCGGCGGCGGGCTAGGGTCGGGCCGATCGATTAGGGATCGGATGGCGCGCGGGCTCGAGAGAGATTCGGGGCGGCGGGCGGGCGGTGCACCGCGCGTGGCGATGGGGAGGAGACCTCACGAGTTGGTTTGGTTGACGAGGGAAGCGGGAAGGAAGGAACCGGCCAGACCAGGCGAAGTCGAAGAGGTGGGTGGCTTTTTTTTTTTTTATGATCGAAGAGGTGGGTGGCTTGTCAGTTGTACTTGTGACTTGTGCCTGCCTGCCTGCCTGCGCGCCGCGTCTGTGGGTGGCCTCTGTCTGGCCCTGTCCGTGTCTGCGAAGTGGGTTGGGGTGGGGGCGCACTCACACTCGCTCCTATCCCGGGCCCACCTGGCAGCAACGGACTTCTGGCCATGTGTCCCCCGTCTTCTCTCTGATGATGCGGAATTGCGGACACTGCCAGTTTGGACTTCTCGGCTCGGATGAAAAAATTGTCGGACAGTACGTCGAATATGTATTGAACTTTTTTTTTTCTATAGTGCTATCTAAAGGATGAATGAGTCTTGTATTTTAGGTGTTATTGTTGGATTGTATCATCACATTAGCAAGTGTTTACAATAGGCATAGCATGAGCATTAGTCCAATAAGAAAAGACACACGCGTCAAATTTCTATATTTTCTTTTAATCAGATGGGTTGCTCCGCCAAATAACACTTTTTTTTTATCAGTGTAAAAACTTCTAATCAGAGTTCTCCTTTTGTTATTTGCTTATTATTCTTCTAATTTTCTATGGATGCCTTTTGGGCCCGTTCGAAGCTGCAGCATAATGTAGCTGAAGCTGCCAGAAGCAGAAGCGAACACAGCCTCATGGACACAGTTTGATTTACCGTTATCGATTCATATTCAATGAGTATATAAATTCAACACTTTGCATGGCTGTGTATCTTTCTTTTAATTAGGCAGCCATAATAGGCTTTGTCATGTATTTATCTCAATCCACGTGTGTTGAAGTGAATTGTAGTAGAATTGAACTAAATTTCATGCCATTCCACTTGCGGATTAAGATGGATACACATACATCCAAACAAAACCTTAGGATGCATGGAACTATTTTTTGGTCAGCAGCAACGCCATGCATTTAGCCGTCTCCAAGCAAATGTAAATTTCCTTTCGCAATCCCAAACAGAAAAACCATGCCACAAGTTTTCTTCTCCCAATATAAAACAGCTACCAAGCCGGCTCATGTCAGCTTCGCCATCTCAAATGAACTTACCATCAGGTGTAGCAACAACAAAAGGCGAGGCTACCACAAACCAAACAACCAGAAAGGATACAGATAAGTCATATAAGTCGTACTATTAAATAACTTGATCCATCATAAAGGTTCTACTTTCTAGCCCGCATAGGGTGCCGTTACAGAACAGCCAACGCCCAACGAGCAGCCATGTGCCACTACCAAGTTCATTCGGCTACTATACAAAGCCATCCAGACAGCCAGGTTGTACTCCCAGACTTATTTGCAGTTCAATGATGTGGCTAAACCATTTCATCCTAACAATTCCTCACATCTCACAAAACTAGGTTCACTGCTCAACTATACAGCATGAGATCAGAAAACGACCATGTGCTCTCGCTCCTCACTTAAAAAAAAGAAAGAAAGAAAAAAAAACTGGCAACAACTCCATGCCCTGTACACCCCTTGTTAATCATCCTGGATAAGATGGGTCATAGGAAGCATTAGACAGACAGCATCGGTACCCAAACACAAGTTCACGTGTGAAAGGAACTTCCAACTAACCTCATCAGAAATCGTAGTCTTTAAGGTCCTTCTTGGAGTCGGCCAATTCCATCTCCACCATGCACTCCTCTTGGCTCAGAGGGGGGAGCCCGTTCTTGTGGCGCGCCTAGGTGTGCTTGTGCCACCCACTCTTGCAGTGCTCTCTGTATAGCTTGTCCCCCACGAGCACATCACACTCTCTGCACCTTCTCTGCTGCTTGCCTCGTGCACTGCCCTGGCTTTCACTAGAAATGCTCTGTTTCTGCATTCTCACTTATCTGAGCAACAGCATCGGGCTCCTTTGCAGGAGTTGCTTGTGGCACTTCAACACTGTCATGTTGCTCCACAGATGGACCACCCTCTGCATGCGCTGAGACAGACAGCACTTCCACCCTCCCTTGCACATCCTTCAGCCGCTCCTCACACGAGTGCAGAATAGATGGCTCAATCTCACATACCTGTAAAAAAGTATCCAAATCCACAGTTAAATGTAGTAAACTACTGATAATAAGGTTCAGCATAGAGAGGCATTTTGGTTTCAGCAAATTGATCCCATCAGCAACGCGAAAAAAGGAAAAAAACACTAAAACCAGCACACTTTGTAGGCGCATAATCTCCACCTATTCTTTCTAATTGGGGATCAGGCGCTAGGCACCTCCCATGGGCCAACTGGAGCGTTGCGATTTTTAAAAAATCAACTATAGGTAACAAGGACCAAGCTTCTAGGCGGCTGTTAATCATGTGAGACAAATAACTACTAGCCGATATCAGAATCACGTGACACACGAATGACCAGAAAACAAAAAAAGAATTAAAAGACTTACAATAGAAGGCTGAGTACCAGATTCATCCTTTGAAATCACAGTAGCATTCCATTCAGCAATCTTTTCCATCAGGCCAGTAAAATTGAGCTTTGGTGCAGTGAACCGCACCCTCAGTGGTGCACGCTTATGGGGAAGTGTTCTATGAGCTTCTTGATAACCTTTAGAGCCTGCAAGACCAAAGAGAACACCGATAAAAAAAAGCATGTAAGAGTGGTCGACAAAGGAATTTCACATGGTCAAGTAGCTCTGTGTCTATCATCATGTCCAGCGAGCAGCTAATATTGACAAGCTTCTAAGTACTATGCTATACAAAATATCGCCCATAATCATTCATTGAAGTATACAAATTCAGAATCAAGGTGTATCTGATACACAGTCAATGGCCATGCAAACTTTAGCTATGCTATCTTTGGTTATGCTATATGCGATGAATTCAGTGTTGTAAAACTTAAACCCAAAACTCAATCATTCGCCCATCCTATTAGCAATATTGCAGCGTTAGCAAATCCATCAGAAATAAGAAGGCACCTACCTTTTTGCATACAGCCAATTGTCAGGCACAAACACTGAACAGAAAATTCTCTATAGAATTCTGATACACAAACTGCTACCGCTGTTATCATGAAACAGCAGTATCTCCAGAAAATAGTGTCACCAGAAACCAGGACATATCAAGGTTAGGTTAATGGTGTTAAGTTGCAATTGCAACTCTACAGGAAGAGAAACGAGAAATTAATTCATGAGTCATCACATCATTGTTCTTGTTTCAATCTAGTATAGAAAAGAAAAAATTGGCCAGCTATTGAAACACACATAGATAAAGAGCAACAGGCTAAGGTATATATGATGATGAATTCAGTGTTGTAAAAATAAAAACCACCCCTACATGATGATAAATTCAGTGTTGTATAACAAAACTCAAACCCAATCGGTAGCCCTACCCCTACCTATTAGCAAAATTGCTGAATTAATAATTCCATCCAACCAGATGATGATATCTAGGTACCTGTTCCTTGGAGGTAAGATTTGGGTCGACAGCAAAATGTATCTCGTGCATGAGGCGCTCAATCATGGTGATGGTGTAGGGGCGGCGGGTCTCCGGGTTGATGGTCTTCTCCATGACGATGGTGGCGATATCACGGAACTGGCTAGAAAGCTGCAGCCTCCCTCTCCTTGCCGGAGACCTGGAGTTCCCATTTCTCCAGAATATGAAGAAGCAGCAAGACGTGGTCACAGGGAGGGAGCCTGGGGGACTGCATTGGATTGTAGAGGGGATTCGAAAGGTACCTAGATGCAGATTTGGGTCTGGTCATCGGTGCCGAAGGCCTTAATGAGGTCCTTGGACTTGGCGAGGACGCCCTTGGAGACGTTGGAGTAGACGGTGTGGGACTGGAGCACCTCGTCGATGTCCTTCTCGACGCGGGAGCGCCAAGGAGAGCACCTTGTTAGGGAAGCACGCGATCTCGAAGCGCTGGCCGTGCTTGCGCAGCTGCACCACCGCCCCGTTGGTGAGGCGCTTCTGCCCCACCGGCTGCACCAGGGTCCGCGACATCTTCAGGGCTGGCCACGAACGAGTCAAAACCCTAACTGAAGTTGGGGATGGCGACGGAGGTGTCATCTACCAACAATGGCGGGCCTAGGATTTTGGCCATGGGTATTGAAAATATGAAACGGTGTCAATTTTTTTTTGGCAACCTAATAAAATCCTAAAGCCTGGCATGTATAACACTGCATAGTTCTCTTGTATAACATATAGCAAATATATAAATTGAGCATGATTTCATAAATTCATTGAATAGTAAATCAATTTGCGGACTGACTCATTCTCCCTCATTACAATTTGATTTGCAAGTGATTCACAAAATTGTTGTGACTCATTCTCCCTCGTTACAATTTGATTTGCAAGTGATTCCCAAATTGTTCTGTAATGTATTGAATGGGAAATTGGGAAGCCAATTGACTGGGTTTGAACTTACAAATTTCAATCCAGAAGAAGAGAAAGGCCCCCTGCCGGGCGACCTGCGGATGGGCGGACCTGCGCTGCTCCCTACTCGCCGGCTGGCCGCTCGGAGCCTCAGACCGTCCTGTGCTGGGAGTCTCCACGACTTCGCGTCTGGCGGCTGCCGCTGTAGCCTGCGGCGCTACGCCCTAACTCCCTCGAGGTCGAGGCAGCGAGCGAGAGCGTGCGGGGTGCGGGAGAGCCGGGGAGGTCGAGAGGAGACGCCGATGTCCTGGTGCGGACGTGCCCTGGGGAAGATTTGGGCCGTGAGCCGGGCCTTCGGCTGAGGGGGGACAGTAGAAACATGCTGGAGGATAGGAAAGCAAGGGTCCATCATTCCTAGGAAAAGAGGGAAGGGTGAAAGGATCCAATGATTAGACGTAATCCAAAAGGAAATTAGTACGGACGGATTTTGACACCGGATATCCAATGAAAACCAGATGTCTAATCTAAGCTGAACCCCTACTCAAACTACAAGATCTACAATCTAAATGAGATACAATTCGTTACCACCACTTGTAGAGTGAATATAGAGTTGTGTTCCAATGATTCCTAGCACTCAAATATACCTAGTATTTCACAATAAATAGCACAAAACAACGAGAACAAGTAGATCACAAGAGACACAATTTAATCTGAGAGGTTCGGCCAAACCACAGGAATGCCTATGTACCCGTTGTTGAGGTGACCACAAAATTCAGAAGTCTATTCCACCTCCTTGCCTCTCTCAAAGTGATCACGAAGTTCACTTGAGAAATCCACTAACAAGAAATGGGTAATACAAACTTATTGAGGCGGATCCACAAGTTGGGAGCTCTCGGACAACTCCTTGCCATCTAGGATTTAAGAACCCAAGAGTAATAAACTCAAAGCAGGCCTTGTAGAAGTCTCAAATGTTCGAGAGAATCTATGTGAAGTTTACGGGCTCAAATCTCAACTGTGAAGCAAGTCTCCTCTCAAATCCACACTTAGAACAAGCTCTCAAGTCAAAGCAAGGTGTGTGTGTGTGTGAGAGAGAGAGAGAGAGAGAGGGGGGAATGGAGAGTAATGGCGCACGGGCGTTTTGGCTCAAGGTAGGTGAAGAGGTATGGCCGAAGAGAGAGAGGGAATTTAAATACGACCCCTCTCAGCCGTTGGAGTGTTGAAATGCCAAAAATCGGACCTCCGTTGGGAACTGGAGCTCCAAAAATGAATCTAGAGCAAGTTAGTCTACTCAGAACCAGAGCTCCGGTTTGGAGAACTAGACCTCTAGTGGAGGTGCTCAGGTTCAGAATAAATAATTTTAGAGTAAATCCCGGAGCTCCGGTTTGCAGAACTGGAGCTCTGGTAGGAGCTTTAAGCTAGGGCCAATTAAAAAATAGTTTTTGCTTAAACCTTTTTCGCAGGGATGTTTGGGTAAATAAAGGGGTTAGTTGGCCACTTTTTGAGCTTTGAGACACCTGCAAGATCAATACTTTGAATCTCTCTTTATAGTGCGGCATTTTCCTATACTCAAATGCGAAAGATAAAGAATATAAAACACTTTGATGCTCCATATGCCACAACTCATCTTTGAATAAACTGGAGGGTCGTTATTCCTTAAATGCGCCATTTTGACTTAGATTAAACCTGCTCAAACACTTGATAACAAATTAAATCTTTGATTGCTTGTCATTAATCCACCAAAACCCACAACGAGGGCTAATGCACTTTAAATCTCTCTCTTTTTGGTGACTGATGACAACCAAATCGAAGCTTACAAAAAATATTATAATTGAAACACATTTCAATTCATAATCATAGAATTTGCTCCCCCTAAATCTGTGCATATAGAATTGAATTGTTTCAAGGCCACGAAACACCACATTTGCACAAAATTAGGAAATGTGTGGGCTCCCCCTATGCATATGAATTTGTGGGGGATGCAACAATGTGTGAGGCAATAAAACTATGATGCATATATGACAAATATATATCACCCAATAAACAAAAAGAAACAATACATCATCACAAAGATATAAGCCGACACAAGCTAGCAACAATATGGTCTTGCATAAATGAAGTTCTACAACTAGCTTACTATCATTGTTCATCACAAAGTCTTACATAGCCCATACATAAATGTCTTGCCACGAGATTAAGGTCCAAACGTAGCACCACATAGATAAAGTCCATCACCAACATCACATGAGAGATAAAGAGGTCCACAAATGATACAGCATAATAGATAAAGATAGATAATAAATCGACATGAATGCACTAAGATCTTCTCCCCCTTGTCGTCAAGCACCAAAAAGGGAAGAAACAAGACAAATCTCAATTCATATCGAAGTCACGAAGATCAGTGAAGATGGTGGAGAAACCAACTGAAGAAGACGGGACATTGCCTGAAGGACGAGCGGGCTAGGGAGTCTGAAAGCCTTTGTGCTACCATTGCCACTGTTGCCCACTAGACTACTGCTGTTGCTGTGTGCAGGGCTGCTCTGTGTACTGCTGCTGGTCTCACTGAGTCTAAGAAGCGGACGGAGGAGAGGCAAGTTGTTGTAGTGGCTGACTGTATTGTGGGGCTGGCTCCCACTGATCCCAAGGCTGAGCTCGCTGGTCCGCATTGCTCCCTCATATGCATCCTCCTCAGGAAACTGAGAGTAGTCAAAGTGGCAAGTGGAGGGATCCAGGAGGCACCACAAACGCATCCTCACGAAGTGGAGAAACTGGAATATGTGCTTGGTCACAAAGCTGCCGAGTCCGACTGTCAATCCTCCTTATGTGTTCAGTCATGTGCAACTCAAACTGATATTGTCGTTCTGCGAAGTTTGCACACGCACCAAGCAGTGACTTCAACATCCTCACAATCAAGCTGCGCCGCTCACGGGGCTAAGAAAAGGTAGTCTGGAGATGGAGAAGCAGTAGGAGGAGCATGAGGTGAACCATGGATCCCCTGAGAAGTGCCACGAGAATGACTGCGCTTTGACTTAGCTTCTAAATCAATCTTGACTGGGAAAATACGGACCATGTACCACATCGGTGACATACTCAGTCTTAGTGACATGCTCAATCATCTTCATAATATATGGTGCAAGAGCGATGCTCTTTTGATGATTGCAGCTGCATTGCAATATTCCAATCCAAAATCAAATCAAATACACAAAGTTGCGAACCAAAAGATTGAGATACTGAAAAAATGGCTTCATGTTGTTAGCCTTGCCAATGTTGTCAAGTTCTGCATCAGCGACATACATGTGAGCTGTGTCCTCATTGGTAGGCACTTTGTATGTAGAAAGGACCATTTTCTCATTATTGTCATAGTCAGCACAAGTGAACCCAAGAATTGTGGCAAACGTAGCATATGAGCATGGATAATCCACACCCTCAATAGAAAAGTTAATTGCTTGGCCTAGATGGGTGTTGTTTGCATCACCACAAATCCAAAGGGTGGCATAAAATTGTGCTATAACTTCATCCGACCAATTATATCTAAGGCACATGATGTGCTTATTACAACCCTTGGCAGCTAACAAATTTAAGGCTTGAGACTTGAGAGAGAGGTTCATCATTTATAGACAAGCAACGATCCCAATCAATGAATCTGTGCCTAAAAAGCTTGTTGCTTTTGCCGAATTTTTTACAATTTGGCCCTTTTTTTAAAGTTTCACACAAATAGACCCCTGGCAGAAAGAATTCAGGAAATGGACCCTTAGCTCGGCGCCATTTATGCTGGCGCCGAGCTTGGCGCCACCGTCTCTGGCGCCGAGCTCCTGGGCACGATCGATGCCCTGCCAGGGGGCTCGGCGCCAGAGTGACTGGCGCCGAGCTCGGTGTCGTAGATCTTGGCGCCGAGCTCGGCGCCAGTCACTCTGGCGCCGAGCTCGGAAATATCTACCGAGCCTGCCCCGGTCCTCTCTCTTCTTCCTCTCGTGCCCTAGCCCTGCTGACACCGCCGCCCTTGCCCGCGCCACCGCCGCCTCCGCGCCCGTGCCACCTCGGCCACCACCGCGCCGCGCCCGCGCCGACGCCACTGCTCGGCATCGCGCCCGCGCCGCGCGCCGAGCCCGCGCCCCAGCGCCGACCGCGCGCCGCCGCGCCTGCTTCCGCGCCCGCTCCCACGCCGCGCCGCTCCAAGCCCGCACCACGGGCTGCCTCCGCAGCCCGTGCCGCGCCCCTCGCCGCGCCGACCCCGCCCCGCCCCGCCGCCCCGCACCGCGCCCGTCGCCGCGTCGAGGCCCCCCCACCCCGCGCCGTGCCCCTCGCCGCTCCGAGGCCGCGCCTGCTCCCGCGCCCGCGCCCGAGGCCGTGCCCGCGCCCCCCGCCCCGTGCCGCACCGAGGCTGCCCCGCGCCCCGCGCCGCGCCCCTCGCCGCGCTGTCTCCCGTGGTTGGCCGCCGCACCGCGCCTTGCCCTCCACCGTCGGCCCTAGGCCGCGCCCGTCGAGCCGGACTCGTCGCGCGTAGCCCCGGGCATCCCGCGGTCGCCGCACGCCACCGCTGTCGTCTGTCGCGCCACCGTAGTCGTCTATCTTCGGCCTGACCCACGCCCATCGTCCGCCGGCCCAGACAGGTAAAAATTATGAATATGCAATGTACCTACTTAGTTGGTATTTGTAATTTATTAGTTAATGTGATGACTCAGGTAGTTGACTTAGTTAGTGATCTAGTGAGATATATATGTAGATAGATAGAAACATAGACACATAGGCACATAGATATAGTTAGATAGCTACTTAGATATGTAACATTTTTAGTTATCTACCTATGATCTAGCTATTTAGTGAGTACATTGTAAATATATTCGTAGTTATTATCTTGATTACTTTGTTTGTAGTTAGAAAGTACTTGTTAGGTACTATCTATCGTCTAATTTGGACTAAAGGAAATGTGTTTCGTTACTTGTTTGAAATAGATGGATAACCTAGTGACCATATATCATGGAGGCACCGTTGAAAGTGATCGCTATGGATATGTTGAGTTTCTTGACATGCAAAGCGTGCCTGTGCTATTCAATGATAGACCTTCATTTAGTGACATGGTTGCAAGGGCTCGGGAGGAGCTGCATTGCCTTGGAGATGATGGCATTGTAGTTGATGGTGTACTACACCTAGGTTGTCCTCCGAACATCTTTAGGCGAATGATCTCAATTGGTTGTGCGGATCAGTGGAAGAACTATGTAAGATCGGCTATGAAGAGCCAGCTGCAATGTTTGGATGTGGTTGTGCATCGGGTGTTAGTTGATCCCATCCCTCATGGGTTTACCCCAACAATGGATCATTAGGCATACATTGACCCTCCCGTTCTGGAACCTTACCTGCATGTGCAGATTGCACCTATGGTTCCCGATGCTCAATCTGCCCCTAATATGGTATTTGGAGATGGTTGTTAGACTCATTTTTCTGTGGCAGATCCTCCTTATGAGATCCCTTTGACACAGAATCAACCGAGTAAGTGTCTTAACCGCATGGGCTTACCCCATTCCTTACATCTATTTCTTTCATTCTTTCCTCATTTCTGTAATGATGTTGCAGGAGACATTCCTGAGAATGTGGATGTGCCTCCTGTTGCTGCGCAAGTGCAGTTTGGAGATGGATTCCGTGGGTCAAATAGTGTTGAAATTATGTATGATTCGGAGCCATATGAGATGGCTAGGGCTCTTGATTCTGATGATGATCGCCCTGTTGGAGAGCTGACGGAGAGTGACGTTGAGATGATGAGGCGTATCTTTCCCGACCGCCGTGATCCTAGAGTTCACGAGTTTAGCGATCTTGCTCATTCCGATCAGGCGTTTGTAGAAGGACGTGATGATGAGCTCCTAGAAGCTCCTAAGGCCGGTCCTAACATGGTAATTGAGAATGGGAGGGTGTTCAATGACCTCCCTGCTTTGAAGAGGTGGTTGCAGGCTTTTGTAGTGATACGAAAGAGGCCTTACAGGGTATTGCATTCATATGTGGAGCGCCATTACACAGTTGTGTGTGAGAAGGAATGCTGCCCATGGAGGGTTTGTGCAAGGAAGCAACAGGTAACCGAAAAATGGAAGATCACAAAAGTTGTCGGGCCACACAATTGTGCTGACCATGAGCTGACACTGAGGCATCGGCAGTTGACATCTACCCTCATTGCCAAGCGGTTGATGGGAATTTTGCAGGGAGAACCCAACATGAAGGTGAGGACAATTATCAGGACCGTTGAAGCGTTGTATGGAGGATATGTGATAACTTATGGTAAAGCATGGAGGGCTAAGCAGCGAGCGTGGAAGATGATATATGGGGACTAGGAGGATGGGTATGGGGACTAGAAGGATGATGTCAAGGGTAACTTTGATCTGTTCTAGGAGGCTGCTCGACAGCTTGAGGACAAGTACTTTAAGGAAAAGTTGGAGCAGGTCAGAACCGCATCAAATGCAGAAGGTAGACAATGGCTCACTGGTTTGATGAGGGATTTGGAGAAATGGACGAGAGCTCATGATGCCGGTGGCTGGAGGTACGAGTTTCAGTGCAGCAACATGGCAGAGTCATTTAATAAGTTGCTATTGGGGATACGTGGTATGCCTGTGAATGCAATCGTTCAATTCACCTTCTATAAGCTTGTTGCCTGGTTCAACGATAGACACGCCCATGCATTGCAGTTGCGGAGTGATGGAGAGATATGGGCTCCGAAACTAAAGGCACATCTAGAGAAGGCAAGAGAAAGGGCTGGCACACATGAGGTTGCATGCTTTGACCACGCCATAGGGACTTATCAGGTCGAGCATAGGGGCAGTACAATGTCCGACGGCGAGGTCCGAGAGTCGAGGATACATGTGGTTGTCCTCTAAGATTTCAAGTGCACTTGTGGTAAACCTAGGCAATACCACTTTGTATGTTCTCATTTGGTGGCAGCAGCTAGGCATCACAACTATAATATCGAGAGGAGGATACCTCACGAGTTCAGTGTCAACACGCTTGTGAACACATGGAGCCCCCGCTTCATGCCTTTCCAGGACCCTAGAAAGTGGCCTCCATATGATGGGCCAAAGTACATTGTGGATCCAGCTTACTGTTGGAACAAGCGTGGATCAAGGTAGAGGACGAGGCACAGGATGGTTATGGATCAGATACCCGGAAGAACTAGGCGTGGGAGAGGAACTCCATTTGTTATTGATCCCGAGCAGTACGAGTGTGGCAAGTGCGGTAGACTTGGCCATAACTCACGAAGTTGCCGTTGGCAGATTAGTGAGGTAGGACTATTGGTTTATAGTATTATTTTATATTTGTCTTATTCATATATTTAATTATGCATGTCTCAATTTATGCTTGTATTTGTGTCAATTACTTATACATTTATAAGTTCATGTTTCATTGTATATTGGAATTCTAATTCATTCACTTTTTGTAGGATGGAGCAATTCCACCTGCTCGACCCGACGTACGAGGCAACCCACCGAGGACGTCTCGTTGCGTTGGGGCAGGTAATAATCTATAAGTTTTATTCGTACATGTGTTCGTGAAGTAACATGTGACTATGTTTTATTCGATGTAGGACCTTCCGCACCTTCGTTCTAGGACCCACAGTGGGTTCTTGGACATTCGGTACGATGATAGGTACACTCCTTTCCTGCAAAGAGCTAGCCTGGATGTCATCTCCTTTTAGGTTCATCATGGGTTGCCCAAGTTCAACTCAGCGGCGATAACCGCGTTGGAAGACAGGTATTAAAGTGAATCATTGCCTCCATTCATGGCCATTTGTTCATGCGATTGACTTTTTGACAAGTAATCTTGCTTTGTCTTAAATATAGGTGGCGGCCGGAGACTCATAGCTTCCACCTACCTTTTAGGGAGATGACAGTCTCACTCCAGGACTGTCAGAAGATGCTAGGCCTAAGGATTCATGGCAACCCAGTCACCGGGCAGTGTAGGTTAGAGGGCTAGAGAGCACGAGTGGAGGTCTTCCTTGGGTGTGAGCTTGGCGAGCAAGGGGCTCGCACTTCTAGAGTTCCCATCTCCTAGCTATGTGCAGAGTTCGCACAGTGCCCCGAGGAGACAGATGAGGAGACGGTTGGGTACTACTACCGGGCGTGGATCCTACACCTTTTTGCCTATGTTCTCTTTCCCGACGCCATGGGTGATAGTGCGTCCTAGATGTGGATCCACTGCCTCAGTGACTGGGACCAGGCGGGTCAGTACAGCTGGGGCTCTGCAGTCTTGTGTTTTCTATACCGACCGCTGTGCGAGGGGTGTCGTCGGTCTACATCCAACCCGTCACTTGGTGGATGCGTGTACCTGTTATAGCTGTGGATGTGGGCTCATCTTCTAGTTGGTCATCCAGAGGTTCTGGCTCATCGTGAGTGGTTCCAAGGTCAGCCTCCATGTCGCTAGCCGATGTGGGCATACCTTTGGAACCAGGTCAGGGTTCCGCACACGAGGATAGACCGGGCGTATATTGAGTACACGAATGAGCTAGATACGCTGATGGCGTCTAGTGTAAGTAAATTTTATTTTCCATGCTGCTTTGAAAAGGATTAGTATACCATCTAACATCTTTTTTGGACATGTTGCAGGTGGAGTGGGAGTCGTATGGTGGAGAGGATGCACTTCCTTTTCAGCTGAGCAACGTCTGTGGGGCCGATGACTACTTCTATAGGATGAGGTGCCCTCTAATCTGCTTCTATGCTATCAAGTACCACCTGCCAGATAGGGTTGCACGCCAATTTGGAGTGAGACAGCTTTGGCCTATGGCTCTGTTCTCGACTGGCATTGACTTACACAAGTAAGTGTTTTGATATTTCAAATGTCTCATGATGATGGTCCATTTCTATTAATATGGTGACACTTACGTGGATTCATATAACGATGACATACGTGCAGGTTGGATCGTCAGAGGAACAAGAAGATTTTTGACTAGGAGAGGCACCACCAGTCCTACATTGAGGAATGGGAGGAGATGCATGACAACGTGGACGACAACAATGAGCCGCACATGAACCATGAGTTCAGGCGGTACCAAGCTTGGTACCAGCGTACGACACGGTGCAGGCTGAGGCTACAGTGGACCGAAGCTGACTACGCCGACATCGAGTCCTCCGACGATGAAGACACGGCGTACGACCAGTCGACTCGTGCAGGAAGGCAGGTGGAGGCAAGACCGATCTTGGACAGAGTGGTAAGCCAATCGCCTTATTTTTTTACGTTGAGTTACATAACAATACATTCGGCGTTCTTGGACCAACATTAGGAGTTATCTATTGTAGTTAGTGCAACCTTCGAGCCGTATAACCCTTATAATAAGTTAGATTCTTGTACAAAAGAAAACAAAACTAAATGCTATCTGTTCAGAAGTATTATTATTGAGAACTTTGTTGTAGGGCAATACACTGAAATGCTTAGTTGAAGAGATCGAGCGCGTTCGGCCGAGAGTCAATGATGACTACATACTTGGCTTCCTAGACGTAACATTTAAAATATTCTTTCAAACATATCATTAATACGTTATATTCTTTCAATTAACATAGTTTTATACAACAGAGGCTGTCACGTCGTCTACGCCGTGCGGCTAGTCGTTGTGGTTGCATGACAGACACGACGCAAGACATGTACGTTCCTTCCGTAGGAAGAGGAGGCTTGGGTTCCTCTAGTCAAGCAGCTACAAGGGACGGGGATGAGGACGAGGAAGATGACGACGACGATGATGTGGACAAGAGGCACGATGAGCTTGGCCCCTCTTAGCTCCATGACACTCCCTCGACTCATCCTACACTGCCTCTAGGCACTAGGTGACGCCATCCGCATGACCCTTACACTCCAGGCACCAACGCTCTGGGTCACAAGGGTAAGGGCAAGAGTAGGAGGCAGTGAGGGATGTGGTAGGTGTTAGTATGAACTATTATGGATTTTGAATTTACTTTTCTGTAACTATTCAGGACTGTATGGACATTGTGGACTATTTGGACTTTGCATGACATATTATGTTGGTTGTGATATTCGTTGTGGTTGCATTATACTCCTTGGATGATTAAATGTTTGGAATATATATTGATGTCTCTGTTTGTAACTGTGGATGCTCCTAATACAAGACCGTATCTTGTGAATTTTTTCCGTGAACCTTTAATCATACTACACTTATACAAAGGCACAAATGTAGTACACAGATTAACTATAAATTTATTAGAACGTGTATAATCCAGGAAATATTGTACATACGCTTTGTAGATGAATCTAGGATTACCAAGCAACAGTGAACAAATCTATGCTTTTCAGACAACAAACATAGACTTTTCAGATACACGAACAGCATCGAATTATCACATCACTGATATAGTACTGGCATGCAAGGAAGCACAACTCCACTCTATCTCCACCATCCATCTTATGACTGTTTGATCCAAGGGCTGAGGTGAAGAGGCACACAGATCGCTGACATGGCACATTGAGAGGCCTCCATTCCTCCTCTCAACCTATAAATAACCACTCACTCCCTCTCATTCACACAAACAATAAGGAAGAAGAACACTCCTCAGCATTTGCTTTCGTTGCAGTACTAATGTCTGGAGGGTCGTCCAGAGGGAGAGGAAAGGGGAAGGAAACTACCTAGGGGTGGGAGGGTCCTCTTGGTCCTGATTTCTTTGAGGAAGCTCTTTATGAGAGATTCCCAGTTGAGAGCAAAAGTGATTTCACCAAAGAGACACCACTGAGAGGATACGATGAAAGGAAAGAAGAGTGGCCAAAATGCATGCATGGTGAGGACTACCTAGTGCAGATGTTCACCGAGGGAATAGATGGAGGTCATCGTTTCTTCAAATGCCCACGAGCACGGGTAATTGCTATTACTATTTGTTTCTTCAATATGTTTGTCTTGTATATCACTTACACGACATACTTATTATAGTCTTCCTTGGCCGAAGAAAACTGTGGGTTCAGTAGGTGGGTCGATCCTCAACCTATTTATCCACATGCGGAGTACATCTACTACCTACAGGACCGTATCTTCGATCTAGAAAGGGAAGTTAGCAGCGGTTACAAGGACGACAAACAGGACGACAACAATAATGGTGCCAATTCACAGGAGGCACTCTACAATGATCCATATTGCACCTGCCCTAACCACAAGAACAAGGGGCCTCCCCCATCACCCCCGCCACCACCACCACCAACAACGGGAGGATACTATAGAGAAGGTGCAACACAATTTGCTATGTGGCCACACTACTAGGATGACTTTATCTTTTTCACATGTACCCAGGTTTAATTACCTAAGGCATGTTAGGTTTAATTACCTAAGGCATGGTTTAATTACCTAAGGCATGTTAGGTTTAGTCAAAGAAAACTCTGTACCCAGGTTTGGTACATATAGTCACATGCCATTTAATGTGTTTCGTGTGTTGATTTATATAATGTCATACGTTGTTAAGTTTTTTTGCAGCACGTGTTCAAATTTAAATACGCCCGTATCATTAACGCCCGTATCATTAAGCAGAATATTAAGACCATAGATAATAAAAACAACCACATAATGAAAAGTTCGATACTATGCCACATTACACAATATATTAATACTACAACTACGTGCCGACAGTAGACATAGGGGCAAATGCACTTCTAAATCCTCAGTCTGAAACGTACTGAGTAAGCAACTCATCATTCTCAGGGTTTATCATAGCTCGATCTCCACAATCGCATAGAGGAGGTTCCTCGAGTCGTCTAACTGCGGCTAGGTGCTTCTCCTTAGCCGTCATTGCCGGAGGGTTAGGGGGGGTGGAACCCACCGCTTGAAGTGCTCACGTGGATGTCTCCCTCTAAACCAATCATCGAAAAAGAGGTACCTAGGATCAAACTTGTCTACACCATTGATCCACTAAAAGAAAAAGCACCTCTCCTGGTCCTACACAACAAGATTCTAACAAAATATTAGTACCATACTTACATAAATAAAAAAAAATGATAGTGCAAACAATTTCTTACATTAAACCGACTACATGTGTAGAAGCAACACGCGGCTGTGTCCGGATGTTTCGACTGAAAAATATGGGCCAGGAAACCACAGTCACAGTTAGGGACAGGAAGGTCAGGAGGGATGGGGGCATCTTTGCTAGACGCGTCGGGGTATAATTCTCGAGGACGACCCCGTTTTCGCCAAAACTCCTCCTGAAACATTTCTTGCATCTAACAAAATGGATGTAATTTAACAAACATAAATCAAAACATCACAAATAAATATCAATGAGAACCATAACTACAATACAACCAATTTCGTTCTAAGAACCGAAAGCAGTTACCATTATACCCTAAACCTAGGGTTTCTCATTTGATCCACAACAATGAACCCATAACATAACTACATGCGCCTAGGTTTGCTAGCTTTTTCAATGCCTTGGAATCAACCTACGGTTGTATAATACATATATTGAGGGATACAATGAAACCCTAAGTGATGATGATTCTTAGGTTCAAAAATCCGACTAATATATACCAAATCGATGCGAAAAAAACAAGGAGGTGAGCGAGGATGTCTTGCTCTCGAAGATCTACGGATCAAATCAAGGTTTTCAAGGTCCAATATGTTGATTCATGAGGTAGGGTGAAGTGGGGAGAGAAAACCCGAGAGGGAGGAGAAAGAAGAGGAAGAACGCTCGGGCAACAAGGTTGGGCTGGGGTTAAATGCAGGGACCTCGGCGCCACTCAGTATGGCACCGAGCTTGGCGCCAGTCACTCTGGTGCTGAGCCCCCTGGCAGGGCATCGACCGTGCTTAGGAGCTCGGCGCCAGAGACGGTGGCGCCGAGCTCAGTGCCAGCATAAATGGCGCTGAGCTAAGGGTCCATTTCCTGAATTCTTTCTGCCAGGGGTCTATTTGTGAGAAACTTTCAAAAAAGGGCCAAATTGTAAAAAAACGGTTGCTTTTGTCAACAAACATAGAGTTGTAATACTCAAGTTGAAATTGAGTGTGAAAGCGGTGATCATCAACTATTTCATCCTTGGCATATCAATTCACGATCATTGTTGGAATGATATTTACTATTTGATGGTATGATCACGTGCAAGCTTCATTCTTCCTATCGAGGACTATCCTACGTATAATGTGCAAAACTTTAAAGCTAAGTCAAAGATTGATTCTATAAAAAAAGTCAAAGGTTTATAAAAAATGGGGGTAAGTATGAAATTAGCTAGCAATATAAGATTATGAGAGTTAATGCATGAATCCCATGTGACATCCATATCTAGGTCCTAGAAGAGCTCGATCACTTTCAGATCTACAAAAAATAGCCTCACTCTACAAATTTTTTGGTAAACAACATAGCCCCATGAAATCTGGATTGAGGATTCACCTAGATCCCTCGTGGATCTGATATTCACCAAAGCATTTGTACAGCTCCACCTCCCAATCTATCTCACCGCCACTAGGGCTCCATGCGTCAGAGCTCTCCATCTCTTTCTTCTCCCTACTGTGCAGCACAGCGGGGCAGAGGAGATGGAGCTCGCTACTAGTATCCTCGCGCGGGCGGGCATAGTTTGCTCATGGCCGACATACTCGGAGGTGGGCGGGCGCAGCCATAGTAGCCCCGGCCCTAGCCAGCGGGCGCACCATGGAAACTCAGCCCCGACCAGTGGAGCATGGTATCAACCAGCGGGCGCGGCCCTGTCTAGTAGCTTCAACCTTGGCCAGTGTGGCCCCGACTGGCGGGCGCAACCTTGGCCAAGGCAGGCACGCCCCTAGTCGGTGGGCTCGTGAGCGTGGCGAAGTGACCTTTCCAGGGACGTCGACAGCTAGCATGGGCAGGATGGCTGGCCGGCGGGGTGCGCTGTGGCCCACATGGATGCTCGGTGGGTTCTTCGTGACAGAGCTCGGGAGGAAGAAGCGACCGGAAGAAAAATAATCGAACTGTTTTTCTATGTAATGAGTGGTATGGTGAGTAATTTTGTCCAACTCTACCAAACTTGGATTTGGTGGAGCACCCCTGAGCTATTCCCACCAATTTGGTGAATCTAGGGGCAGATTCACAATTTTGATGGAGTAGATCCATGGTGGAGCTGCTAGATCCAAAAGCGTTTGGCTACAAAAGTTGGATCCTAATGTAGTTTTAGTGAATTTGGAGCTGGTGGAGCTCTACCAAATAGCCCCTTAGTAGCTAGATTCGTAGATTTCATGGAGCTCCTCAAGAGGTGTTCCAAAAACACTTGCATTATTTTGTATCTCCTTGTGCGGTTGGTGGAAATTACCTACCATAGCCACTGATGACATGTAATTTCAGTTCTTTTTCTCCATTTGCCTCCCCCCTTTCCCTGCCATTGTACCCAATGCTGCCAATGCCTCTACACCTCCGGTGCCCACCTACGACCGCTTCTCGTCTCCTGGACAAGGCACCCCTCACCCTAGCCACCGCGTGTTGGATATATGGGCCCGGGGTACGTTCACCGCTTGTGTACCCGAGCCATGCTTGTCTACGAGGCTGAAGACAACGAGGGATGAGGCCTCTAAACGTGAGGCAAATCCACCCGCTTGGAGATCAAGTCATTCTAAGGATATCTGATGCCATTATATCTAGGCGATCATCCCCTTGACCCACTTCCAAAGAAGGTCGGTAGGGTTCACTATGAAGCATTTTAAAGTTTACCAAACAAGTTAGTAGCCGCTAGATTTTCGTGGCAAGGGGATATAGAGCCCCTTTCATATGGCACATTTCGTGCAGGCTATACACTTAAGAATAGAGGCTACACTATACCCAACTTGTCAAGCCCCTCTTGCGCCTTTCATGTAAACACTAACAAGCTAGAAAAGGTCCTCATACTTAACTAATTAAAACCAGAGCCATGTAGCACTCATAGTTGTACTGTAAGTCTCAAATGGTCACTTACAGATAAGTCCTTAGGGAGGACAAGAGCAGCATGTATAAAGCCAAATGCTCTCACCCTTTATTCATGTTTCTCGAAAAGCATCTTTTATTTCTCGTTGCATATTCCATTAATCAAGTTACAGTTCATGATCATAATTAATTGAGCACTAGCATATGCTGCCCATATGCAAACAATTCCCGAGGTGACAAGGAACCAGGATATCAAATAAGATAATTCCCTACGGGTATCAAGGTAGACACATGCATATGATTAAGAGATATTTACCTGTATAGCCTTGAAAAAATGGCTCTTCCTTGTATAGCCCGATTTTTTTTGAACTTACCTGTATGGTCCCAAAATGAAATTATCTTCCTTCTATGGCCTTCCGTTCATTTTTAGCACTTGACAGTGTTAAGTCAAGGGTAAAATGACCATTTTACCCCTGGCGAAAAAATAAAATACAGAGTTTTGTTTGCCTATTGTATATTTGGAGTAATATTACGCAATTAAGTTTAATATGAACTTATTTGCGTAATATTATAATAGGCAAAGAGGGAAAGAGGGTGAAGGAAAAGAATTCCTTTTTTCATTTTTCCAAATTTAATTTTCCAAATCCATTTTAATATGGATTTTCAATTCAGTTTGAGTTTGGATCAAACCAGATAGTAAAAAAACAAATGCACCAGCATAAATGCAACAACATGTGTCTAGCCTTAGGATTGATTTTAACTCAACAAAAATTATTATTTCCTATGTTTGAATGCTCACACAATTACATAATTTAATCAATTCATGCTATTTCAAAAGAGTGCAATTTTAGGGTGTTACACTCAAGCAACAATGGGAAACCATGACTGTGCTGCTATCTTTGTTGTTTGCTAATTATTTCTTGTTGTACACAGGGGTGACGCCTGATTGAGGTATTTCAACTACACAATCGATCAAATCAATCTACTACCTCTCATTTGCCTTTGTAGCCCTATGTTGCTGTTCATCGCTTGATCCGACGAACAAGGATGGTGCCCTAGGCTTGCCGCCGACCTAGGGCAAGCCGGCTACATCCTTGCCCCGACGGGGGTGGGGGGGGGGGGGGGTCCCTCTCGGACGAGAGCTTCGACACTTCCTTTGCTATTTTGCTTAGAAAGTAGCCGTTCTTTGTCACGCAATCACCTTGGTGGTCCATTCTTCACCACGAAAGTGTGACATCCTCGCTGCATTCTTCGGTCCGTGATGGCTCGGGCGATCTAGCCCTAGCTGGTGTGTGCTCCGCGATCAATCCGGTGTCAACATCTTTAATAGAATTACTTTATCTACATCTTCGTCTACATTCATATTGCAATACACCTTCCATTTGTGTCTGATGTTTGTTTAATTGGTGTCTCATGTATTGAAATCATTAGAGAAGACTCTTATACACATTTTCTTATCATTATTAGCTTGTTATAGAGTTACCAATTACTTTGTATATTTTTTCGTGCCTATTCGTATTCTTTACCTTTGCATTGTAACTTGGTAGGCATATGTTTTATCAAACCTTAACTATGTATAAAGGTTGGAAATCGACATGCTAATCACTTCGTGTACATAGATATACATATATGCATAGTGCGCTAAACGCTATGCATGCATAGCCTGAGTCAGTTTTTCTGTATATTAACAATAACATGAGTGACTCACTTGGAATCATTATAAAAGTACCTTTGAAAACTTTTTTAAAATTGTAGATGTAGATAGTTTGGATTTAAGGACATTTTATATTTTTGTTAATAATATAGTGTGGGTGGGTAGTTCAGATAAAAATTTATGGGTTACATTATGTTATTTTTCAAAATAGCTTATGTGGTAATTTCGAAGAATATTATGGGTCTACTTGAGGTTCCTTTTACATAATAATGGTATTGGTGAATGGTTTTGATGATTTAGAGGATGATTTAGACTACTTTTACAATTACAGATGTGGGTACTGCCGATGATATATTTTATTAATATATTAATAATTAAGTGGCCTCACATGATATTTTATTAATAAACCAACTAAGTGTCGCTAGGGCTAATAATATTTTATTAACCAACGTTACCGTCCATTGATTTTGTCCGCACAACAGAAGTTGTTATCGAAGTTTTTTTTTCTCTCAAACAGTTAGATTTAATAAATGCCATTTTTAATGTGTATAATGGTAGATGTGGGTAATTTTGTAGAAAACAAAATAGATCTAACGGTCACTATGTAACAAACTGTAATATCCACATAGCTGGATCTTTAAGTCTCATATTCATAGAGATTGGCCCTCTCTGGCCATGCTCAATCTTCATCCTTTGGAGTCTGGAGCGAGATTGAGCATATTGTTGGCATATAAAAGTTGTGTCAGCAATAATCCGTTGCTTTGAATAATCAAGCGGCATATTCCATTTGAACAGCAACCTTGGCACTTTCATTATTCTGCATGGATTTGATTTTGTTATTTATACAGAAGTAGTTCATAGAGAGAATATGATCTGATCAAGGCCGCTTTGAGTATTGTAAGTCAACTAATGCATGAGCTGCCCATGCTATGTGAATTCATAAACTATTGTGTGCAAAATCTCCCCTCATGGCCTCATCCATCGGAAGACTTAACCCTCAAATTTAATTGGGTTGGTAGTATTGTCTATAATAATGTTCTTATTTTCCACACGGTTGATATCCTACATCTCAAATGGATCAAAATTTAAAGGATCTTCTTTTATTATTTTTTAGATAACTTTTATGGTTGAGATCAGTAAACAAATTAGAAGCAATGTATAATGCAATTTCAACTATTATCTCAAATAGTGTGCATAAGCCAGATCATTTCTACATCGTTCATCACGCATAACTTTGTTAGTATATTTTCATTTTTACTTTAGTCTTGTTTACTTGTTTTCTTCTAACCACACTGGTCATTACCTTGTGGTCAACTTCTCAAGGATCACAAGGCATACATCCACTACCGGACAGAGCATCTTTGCCGAGGGAAAATGCTCGGGCACTCGGCAAAGAGTCTTTGCCGAGGGCCCAGCCCTCGGCAAAGACTCTTTGCCGAGTGCCAGACCCTCGGCAAAGACAAGCACACGGCAACAATAATTATTTGCCGAGGGCTAAGCCCTCGGCAAAGGGCCGGCCCTCGGCAACACCGCCTGACACGACATCCATCCCCTGCCGTCAATCTTTGCTGAGGGCATCACCGTTAGGCCCTCGGCAAAGACTTTTTAACCGTTTTTGAAAATTTTCTTTTAAAAAAGTTGTTGCCGAGTGCCCCTGGACCAGCACTCGGCAAAGACAGTCTTTGCCGAGTGCCAAGCTGGCACTCGGCAAATTTTTAATTTTTTTTGTTTTTTTGACCCCAAATTTTTTGTTGGGCCCGCCTACATTGTTTACAACTTCATGTTCAAATTTGGTGCTTTTCTAGTTTTTTTGTTATATTTAGTTGATTAATTTGATTATGTTGAATTTTTATATATAATTCAAATTTGAACTGCAAGTGCATGGAATATTGTAATCTAGTGCTTCGAAAAATGTTATTAATGGTATTTGGTGTATGTTGAGTCTCTATCCACGAACTCGCATCAAATTTCGTGCATCTTCTTTACGTAACATGACGAGCCACTTGCCGGAAAAGTGTTTTAAAATTATATAAAGTCCATACGAAGTCCGAAAATCACGAAACTTGTCGAGGTGTCATGTTATCGCATGTGTAGGCTGTGGTAAAAAATTGAGAATGTTTCGAGCAAGCTGCGATGTCAGATGCATAAAACCCAGACATCTCCACATGTGAAACATTAAAGTTTGTATTGCAGGCCAAGCTGCAGGCCCAGAAGCTCGTGGTCGAGGCTCAGAGCGCGCAGCTGCAGGCCCAGAGGGAAGCGTTCGCGGCCCAGGAGGGGAGGATGCAAGAAATGGAGGCCTTCATGCGGAGTGTCCAGCAAGGGGGTGTACCTTTGCTGTTGGCAGCTCCTCCACCGCCTACTCCTACAGCCACTCCTGTAAGTATGAAAGTTCACTCTTACTAGATGCTTCCTTGACATACAACCGTGGTTGACATAGAAACTTACTAGATGCTTGACATAGAAACTTACTACATGCTTGCACTAGCTATGACATACAACCATGCTTGACATTCTCAATTTACTAGACACTTGACATAGAAACTTACTAGATGCTTGCACTAGCTATGACATACACCAATACTTCACATAGAAACTTACTAGATGAATCTCACACATGCAACCTCTTATCTTTTTTGCAGCTTCCGTCGGCGGGTTCGAATAACCCCGCTCATGCGTCACCGAATGATGGAGCCTTTGCTTCACTATCGTGTCATAGGCCGTTTTTTTGAGAAGTTGTGCTTCGTCATGTGCTTGGACTTGAGCTTCACTTGTGGTTGTGACTTATGCTTGGACTTGATGGACTGTGGTTGTGAATTTGTGACTTGTGGTTGCGATATGTTGTTATTTGAGTTGTGGTTGTGATATAATGTGTGAAAATGGTTTCGTTGTGATATATATGTGATTATTGTGATATATATGTGACATGTGATATATATTTGAACTGTTTGTGTCAGTGGAATGCAAAAAACAAAAAAAAATTGCAATTTCAGTTGATTTGCCGAGTGCAATGGTCATGGCACTCGGCAAAGCTGAGAAACTTTGCCGAGTGCCAGGACATTGCACTCGGCAAAGATTTTTTTTTTAAAAAAGCAAAACATCTTTGCCGAGTGCCAAGCTGGGGAGGCACTCGGCAAAGAGCTTTTTAAAAAAATTAAAAAATGTCTTTGCCGAGTGCCCTACCGCCGCGGCACTCGGCAAAGAGTTTTTGAAAAAAAATAAAAAATGTCTTTGCCGAGTGACCTAACTATCGGCACTCGGCAAAGGCGCCATCAACGGAGCAGCGCCGTTGACGGCTGCTTTTCTTTGCCGAGTGTCGCCGTTGGCCCTCGGAAAAGGCTTTGCCGAGTGCCCGACAAATGGCCCTCGTCAAAGAGCCTCTTTGCCGTTAATTTTTTTTTCCGAGGGCTCTTTGCCGAGGGCGGCGCTCGGCAAAGCCTTTGCCGAGTGCCCTAGGCCCTCGGCAAAGAGGCCGCCTCCAGTAGTGATCATGGCAGTGGTGGCGGTGGATTTGACTAAATCGGGTCTGATTCACAGGTTATCAGTTTTGTCAAACTTTAAAGATACATCTATATGGCTATATGGGTGGCGACTCCACAAAAGATTTGCGTAGAACACTAGAATATATTTATACGTGGGTTTCGGCTAAGGCAAGTTTTTTTTATCATTTTCATGATTTATTCTTAGTTCACAAATAACTCTAGGTAAATAAAAAATCATATTCAAACTATAAAAAATTCCCAAAATGTGGAAAAACACTAGAGTTGGATTAGGCCCTAATGAATCCAGCTGTAATATTTGAAGCTCATCACAAAAAATATGTTAAGTTACAATCAAAGGATTTTGCTAAGACGAAGATGAAAAAATGTCATAGAAAAAAATCTGAAAAATCCTAGAAAACCACCAATCGACACCTAAACATGCTTTAAATGATTCCATGATTCCAACACATTATGCAAATGTTATGAATGGAAGATTTCAAACATAAGCCTATGTCAAATTAAAATAAATTTTAGAAAATCATTTTTGTTTCCAAATTGTTTTCTTACATACTAAACTTAAAATTTTTTAGAAAATATAAATAGCATACTTTAATGATATCATGTGTACGCAAGCGAGAAATGTCATCTTTTCTCTTCTCATATCAAGTGAAATTATTATGTTCTGGTCCAAACAGGTCTTTCTAGAGCTGTGTGATATAGGCCACGAGAGGTTCTCTCTCAGATTATCTTCATCAATCACTTAGAATTGAGATTGTGCATATTGTTGGCATACAAAAATAGGGTCAGGAATCATCCATGTTTGAAGAATGAGGTGGTGGCGGACTCCATTTCAACAGCTAGCATCCCTGGCAGGTAATTATTCTTCAAGAGTTGATTGTGTAATTTATATAAATGTAGTCCATTATGGAGAGAACATGATCACATAGAGGCCACTTTGAGATAGTTGTATATTGATGCCAACTATTTGAACGTGTATATTATGTCCACGGTCCTAGTGAAATATTCAATCGTAGGACATGCATCTGTTGCGAACGATTTGATAATAAATTCATCAATTATGGTGTGCATGTGTCCTCTCATCCATCAAGGACGTGTTCAGTTGATGTGCTCCCAGCCGTGTAAAACTGAGCGATCAACGTATTTAGTTTGCAGCATGTCTGCATGAACAGATGCAATTGCATGAGTATACTGAATACAGGTTGGCAAGAGACGTCCAATTTGAGCTTCACTTGCAAGCCAAGCCCGGTAGATGCAAGGATGATGTGCCGGGTACACGCGTTAGTCTCACCAGTCACGAAGATTGCATCGGCTTATGCATGCAACCAAACATCATCTTAGTTTTTCTTTTTCTTCATCCTCTCAACAAGCAGCTTTACCAAACACTATCTTCGCTGAAATATGGTTCCAATCATCATCCTTCGTCTCCTTATCTTAGTGCAGCTAGCGCCCAAACGTCCGGACGTCCTCCTACTCCCTGCCTGCTACCACCTCGGAGACCACCCTGGCCACCGGCAACCACACCGATGACCTCACCCCCAGCCGCCCACCCCCACCGCTCCTTCCCTGCCCTTCCCTAATCCCAATCCACTAGTGACAACTTACCTCCTCCTCCCTTCCCACCTCCACCTCGGACGCCACCCTAGCCGCCGACCTCACCGTTGGCGAACCACCCCCGCCGCTCCTTCCCCACCCTTCCCTAATCCCAATCCGCCAACAACCTAAGCTGGGGATGCGCTTGAGGAGGACTCCCAACGCGCTCTACCAATAAAGCTGTCCATCCATGACCTAGTAGCTCTTTGCTTGTCGAACTAAGCACTAAGCTTCGGTGGTAGTCAAGGAAAGGGGCAACCTAGTCGTGCTCACCAGGCGTCTCCCCATCCAGACGGTCGAGCGAACCACCAAGTGGGTAGGGCATTTCGTCCTTAGGCTCACCCTGTGCAAGGTCAGTTGATGTGCTTGAGAGACCGGTCGAGCTGCACGCGTGGTCAGACGCGCCTTCCTTAGGTATAGCCGCCACTTGGTTGGTCGTCCTATCTATGGGTACGGTTGGCGCTTGGCTCGACCCATCTCAGCCCTGAGTTGGGTTGGGGGGGGGTGCCGGGCATGCTTGTCAAAGATGAAGTAGCACAATGGCTTCTGGTGGTGATCATTAGTACCTCACCTTCTCGGGCCGGTTGCCTGGCCATTATATCAGCGGTAGCTTTTAAGGGCTCGCCTTGGCCAGCCGGTGTGCTCATGGTGGTGTCCGGACAATGGCTTGGTCTGGCCTCCCCCTTGAGTCGGATCGAGGGAGCGTTGAGGCTATCCATGAACACACTAGGCGAGGGCCAGCCCTGGGTGGAGGCTAGCTTCACGAGAGCATCCGCTTCCTCTCGTTGTCGCACCAGAGGATGTGATGGAATTCGATTCCATCAAATCTTTCCTCCAGCTTATGGACTTCTTCATAGTAGGCCTCCATCTTTTCAGCCCGACAGGTTGACTCCTTCATCACCTAGTTGATTACCAGCTCGTAGTTTGCTTGGAGGTAGAGGTGGCGTGCCCTGAGGTTGACCACCGCACGAATCTTATGGAGGAACGCTTCATACTCAACAACATTATAAGTAGCACGAAAGTGGAGCTAAAGTGCATACCTTAGCTTATCATCGCTCGGGGATAAGAAAATACATAGTCTGCTCCTCCATCTATTTTGCCATGAAGTCGGTGAGGACCGAGGACTTGATGGCAGTGCAAGGGGCGTAAGAGATTGTCGAAAGAATTAGCTCCAGCAATACCTAGCAGCTATTCATGTCAGATGAATCAGATGGATAGCACATAGGACACAAGAATTATACTGATTCAGGCATGTGGTGCCCTATGTCCAGTTTGAAGTAGCTTCTCTATGTATTTGTATGCTCGGTTACAGTGGCTGCTACATGTAGCTATGCCCTAGAATGTAGTAGATGGGATCCTAATCAGGAGGCCCCTACCCTCCTTATATTGGGGAAGGGTTATATTAGGTTCGATCGGCTCAAAGGTGGGTTTGCTAGTTTGTTACATGGAATGCGCAACAGAATGATTCTATCCTATCGCCTAGATATGACGGCATCGAATATCCTTGGAATGACTTGATGTCCAAGCTAGTGGATTTGCCTGGCCATCATGGGCCTCATCCCACGTCATCCGAGTAGGCATGGATCAAGCATATGGGTAGCAAAGTTACCCCGGGCCATATATCCGACAGAGATGTTGAGGTCCATGAGCTCCAATCCCCACTTGGCGATGCACCCGGAGGACTCACGGTTGTTTATGATGTCAACCAAGGCACTGGGGGACACAATAATGATGGGGTGGCTATCAATGTAGTGACAGAGCTTGTGCTTGGTGATGAGCACGGCGTAGAGCAGCTTCTTGTCTTGCGAGTAGCGGGCTTTGGAGTCGGAGAGGAACTCGCTGATGAAGTAGATAGGTCTCTAGACCTTGAGGACATGGCCCTCCTCCTTATGCTCGACCACCAAGGCTACGCTTACTGTGCGCATGGTGGCAACAACATAATGGAGTAGGTTCTCCCCAGTAACCAGGGAGACTAGCACTAGGGGCGTGGTGAGGAAACTCTCCTAAGCATGAGATGAAGCTACTGAGCAAAGCCACTTGTGATATTCTAGGCTCCTTAGAGGTTCTTGAATGGCTCAATGTTGATGATGGCAGAGATTTTCTTGGGGTTGGCTTCGATGCCATGCTTGGACATAATGAATCCGAGTAGCTTCCTAGATGGGACCCCGAAGACACACTTCTCATGGTTAAACTTGATCTGGTTGGTTTATAGGATCAAGAAAGTTTCTTCAAGGTCAGCCACCAAGCCCGATCTTTTGAGTATTCACCACAAGGTCATCGACATACACCTCATGGTTCTGACTGACCTCCTTCTGGAAACACTTCTGCATGCACCGCTAGAAGGTTGCCTCAGCGGTCCTTAGGCCAAAGGGCATCAACAATAGTAGAAGGAGTCGAAGTGGGTGATGAAGGAAGTTGTGAGCTAGTCGGATGGCTTCATTGCGATCTGGTGGTACCCAGAGTACGCATCCAAAAAACACAAGGCATCGCACCCCACAGTCAAGTCGACCACTTGGTCGATGTGGGGTAGAGGGAATGGATCTTTGGGGCATGCCTTATTAGGGCTTGTGTAGTCAACACACATCCTATACTTCTCGTTCTTCTTCTTGATCAAGATAGGCTTGGCTAGTCACTCGGGGTGTTTCACTTCTTTAATGAAGCCCATGGCCAAAACACTAGCAATTTCGTCTCCTATCGCCTTCCACATCTCTTCATCAAAGCAGTAGAGGCACTGTTGGACGAGCTTGGCCTCTGACTTGATTTTGAGGCAACGCTCGGTGACCTCATGAGGTATTCCAGGCATGTCAGAGGGTTTCCATGTGAAAACATCGGCATTCTCACGTAGACTCTCTGAGGGCCGCCTCCATTTCTAGTGGCAATCTGACTCGAATGCGAACAACATTGCTAGGGTCTTTGGTGTCAACCCTGATTGCCTTGGTGTCGTCTGTTGGCCTAAAAGTACTTGTTGGGAGGCCTCTCTTGCTGTGTGGGGCCTCTTCCCTTAGCTGGCGCTAGATCTGAGCGAAATCAGCGGCGAGCACTGCCATGGTCGTGTGCGTTGCACCTTCATGCTCATAGAGGTAGGCCTTAGGGGTAGGGGAATCCACAATGATGAGCCCCTATGGTCTGGGCATCTTGAGCTTCATGCAAGCATTATGAGGAACATCCATGAACTTCGCATAGCATGTCCGCCCAAGCGCATGGTAGGTGCCCAAGAAGTCTACCACATTGAAGGTAAGGACCTCCATTAAGAAATTGGTTGGTTCCCCTAATGTGATGGGGAGTTGGATGCTCTCGAGAGGCATGGCCTGCATCCCGCGGATGATCTTGTAAAAGGGTGCTTCACTCGGGCAAAGGCCCCCTTGAAATCCCCATGCGGTCCACGGTGTCGGCGCAGACGATGTTGATCCTGCTTCCGCTCGGCACATGGTTGGGTAGTCATGGCGGTAAAAAATGATCAGCACCTCTGACCACCGCAGGCGCTGGGACTGCGCAGGCGCGACCACGTGCCCTCCAGCCGAGACACTTTTTGCTACCGCTAGGACTTAGGGATCTCTTCTCCCCTAAATATGATGGGACAAATTTGGCTTTCGGTGGGATGATGATCGCATAGGACCCCGGCAATGGTGGCGGGGGGGGGGGGGGGGGGGGGCTGGCCATGCCGCATGATTGGGTCAGGAAGGCGGCTCGGTGCGGGCCGATGTTCTGTTCTGTCGTCTGGAGTGGTGGCATGCCCGAGACCCTTCCAGAGTGCCGGTCTGGTGGTGTTCCGCGCCTGCACGGGGGGTGCCCACCGGTGTATGATAAGAACTTGAAAGCAATGTCCAAACAATGTGTCCAATCTTTCAAGGTAAAAAATTTCAGCAACAAAATATTTATCAAGCAGCCTTTTCAGACAATAAATAATGTGCAGCAACTAAAATCCTCCGACTAACGTGAGCCGCAGCAAGGCAAATCAGCATCAAACTAATAGAGTATCGAAAGAAATCAATGTTCACCTCCTTCAGCTATGACACCAGGCTATTGGTTTAGATTAATTTAATGGTCAACACCAAATAGTACAACACCAGTAGCACAAGAGGATCACACAGTTCATTGTCATGTAACAAGAAATAGAGACAATGAACTCGTGCTATACGACAAGAAACAATTTGTCGAAACCGAATTTCCTTAGATAAAGATAATGCATTCACCAAATCTGAACTAATAACATTAGCAAAACTCCACCATCCATAATCAATTTGCATATCTTATCTTGAATTTTGCACTTCGGCTGAAATATATTGGACCGTTGTCCCTTCACACTAGAAGCGCTACAATCAGTATGTATTTCCTTTGCCATCATAGATAACCCATCTGATGCATCATCTGTATCATCAAGTTTAAGCTCAGACTGTGTATCACAAGAGGAAGCACTAGGATGCAGCCTAGATGCTAAAGAATCAGCACTCCCATGTATAACTGTCCATTCGGGCACTTCAGCCGTCAACAACAACTGAGAGTCTTATTTCTTCATTTTCTTAGAACTATCAACTAGCTTGGTGGTAAGAGAGTTTGGGCCACGAGTAGTAGCTACCTTTTCACTTGACAAGTGGAGAACAAATTGGCGTCGTAGCACAAGCTTCATATCCCTCCATGTCCAACTAGGGAAATTTTTGTCCCAAACAAGCCACCAAATCAAAACATCTCTAGCAAATGTCTCTTCTGCATAATACATTTGTAGAGCCGATTTGAGTCCACGACCCCCCAGAAGGAATCCTCCCTATAATCTTCTCAATCATAGTACTCCTTGGGACTTGTTGCTAGAGATATAGCTTTGGCAAAAATTTAACCTCCTTCAGTATTTTCAAATCAGCCATCATATCGAGGAAGCGAAAAGATAGCAAAAAGTATCGTGAGCAACCCAGTAGCCGATACCAAATCAAAAGAACTCAAAAGCGATGTCCGAATAATTTGCCCATTGTTTCACTCTACAAAAGCTCAACAATACAATATTTATCAAGCAGCCTTTTCAGACAATAAATAATGTCCAGCAACTAAAATCCTCCTACTAACGTGAGCAGCAGTAAGGCAAATCAGCATAAGCTAATAGAATATCCAAAGAAATCAATGTTGACCTCCTTTAGGTATGACAACAGGATATTGGTTGAGCTTAATTTAATGGCCAGCACGAAATAGTACAGCAGCAGCAGCAGCACAGGACGATCGCACAGTTCAATGTCACGTAGGGGAGGTGTCTGCAGGGCCTGGCCGATTTTCTTTTTGTTTCCGTCATGAGAGGGCAATGATATATATATACATCTTGTTGATGCAAGCTAACACTTGGGTTTTAGTCTCTGCTAGCTTGGTAATCCACCGTACCCAGAGGCCACAACACAATACAATGGCACTCAGCAGCGAGGACACTAGGGAGTTGCTCCAAGCCCACGTCGAGCTATGGAACCAGACCTACGGCTTTATGAAGTCGGTGGCGCTCGCCGTTGCTTTGGACCTCCGCATCGCCGATGCCATCCACCGCCGCGGTGGCGCCGCCACCCTCTCCCAGATACTCGGAGAGATTGATGTCCGCCCATGTAAGCTTCCCGGCCTCCGTCGCCTAATGCGCGTTCTCACCGTCTCAGGAACCTTCACCACATCGTCCAGCCATCAGCGGAAACCATGTCATCGGAGTCGGACGGGCATGAGCCTGTCTATAAGCTGACAACAGCGTCCAGCCTCCTCGTCAGCAGCAACGGTGGCGGCGAGAGTTCGGCGACGGCGAGCTTGTCTCCTATGCTAAACCACGTTCTTAGCCCCTTCCGTGACTCGCCGCTCAGCATGGGGCTCACTGCGTGGTTCCAGCATGATGAAGATGAACAGGCGCCTGGCCCGTGCCCGTTCACCCTGATGTACGGCACAACCTTGTGGGAGGTGTGCAGCCGCGACGACGCAATCAACGCGTTGTTCAACAACGTACGCCATGGCCGCAGACAGCCACTTCCTGATGCAGATTGTCTTGAGGGAGTTCGGCGAGGTCTTCCATGGGATAGACTCGCTGGTCGACGTCGCCGGCGGGGTTGGGGGAGCCGCCATGGCCATTGCGGCGGCGTTTCCGTGTTTGAAGTGTACCGTACTGGACCTCCCTCACGTTGTCGCTAAGGCTCCTTCCAGCAACGTGCAGTTTGTTGGGGGTGACATGTTTGAGAGCATTCCACCAGCAAATGTTGTCTTCCTCAAGGTATGTCGTCATGTAGTTATATATGTTTCTTTTCTACTATCTTGTATGCCTATACTGCTAAAATTCAATTTGCGAGTTCAAATACTCATTCAACGAACTGCCTATTGAATTGGTTTTGAGTTTTGGCCGGCCCTGGTAACAGTTAATACAACATATTTAAGTATATATTTCTAGACTTAAGGTGTCATAAATCTTTCGAAACCTAGAGACAGTTGAGACTTGAGAGTGGAAGTTGGCAACAAAAGATCAAATGATTCATAGGATAGATGAAATGGAGCTTCTAAATCGTGTTAGAACAGTAGGCACACACTTAGCTTCTAAATACGTCAAAGGGGCCTACTGTTTGAATTGAAAGAACAACAAATCGGAAGGACAAATGTTTAATTTGTTCCTGTGAAACTATCCAGACATAATGCTCAACAATTGGCTTATTATTGCTTTTTTCAGTGGATTTTGCATGACTGGAGCGATGACGAGTGTATCAAGATATTAAAGAATTGCAAGCAAGCTATCCCTTCTAGAGATGCAGGAGGAAAGATAACAATCATTGATATTGTGGTTGGGTCTGAGTCATCAGACACCAAGCTTCTGGAGACGCAAGTAATCTATGATCTCCATCTCATGAAAATTGGTGGGGTTGAACGAGATGAGCAAGAGTGGAAGAAAATATTCCTCGAAGCTGGATTTAAGGACTACAAAATTATGCCGGTTTTAGGCCTCCGATCGATCATTGAGCTATATCCATGAATGCTCAGCAAACAAGTCTGCTAGAGAAATAAAAGCATATGGCATGTTGAGTGTTCTAGTGAATTCAATTTATGTTGTTGGGAATGGTGAAATTTCAGTTTGACCCTCTCTGAATGTTACTGTTTGAATTCAATAAATTTCCTTTTTATGTTTTAGCCTGATAGTCATATCACACCGTGGCACCCTTCTAAAGAGCATGACCAATTGTTCATTTATATACCATGAATTCGTTGCTTTGGAATCTCTCTATTTGTTTTGAGGGCTACGTGATGGGTCCGTCCCATTTTTCATGGTGTTTGATTCAGAGTCACGAGGATCGAGAGAGATTATCATGAAAAGTATTGTCGCAATAGTACTTCATTTGAATATATATTATAAATATATTATAAAAGCTATTAGTAACCTAACTTTATTTCAAACTACTTTGAATGAACCGTCATGCCAAAGATGCGCCCAAGAGGCTCTGGTAGTGGGCGGCCGCACACCAGGGATGCGGTCGTACCCCAACTGGGTCCAAATGAGCCCAACTTTGGTGGGTGGCCTTCTTTGGGCTTCTACAAGGGGCTTGTAGAGTTTGGCCCCAATTGGAGATGATTTGATATATGTTTTGGCCTTTTTTCTCTCCATATGACTAGGCCCTTATTCACCTAGTTAGTGGGCCTTCTCCTCTTGAGCTCATGTCGGATGATGTTATGCCTTATCCTATTGCGCGTTTTGGGTGTGTTTTTCTTTGTCAAACTTCAAAGATACATCTATATGGCTATATATATATGGGTGGTGGCTCCACAAAAGATTTGTGTATCTACAACAAGAAGGCTAAGGAGAGCATTAGTTTTTCTTTCATTTTCATGATTTATTCTTAGTTCACAAATAATTCTAGGTAAATGAAAAAATCATCTTCAAACTATAAAAAATTTCCAAAATGTGGAAAAACACTAGAGTTGGATTAGGCCCTAATGAATCCAGCTCTAATATTTGAAGCTCGTCACAAAAAATATGTTAAGTTACAATCAAAGGATTTTGCTAAGACGAAAATGAAGAAATGTCATAGAAAAAAAACTGGAAAATCCTAGAAAACCACCAATTGACACCTAAGCATGCTTTAAATGTTTCCATGATTCAAACACATTATGCAAAGGTTATGAATGGAAGATTTCAAACATAAGCCTATGTCAAATTAAAATAAATTTTAGAAAATCATTTTTGTTTCCAAATTGTTTTCTTACATACTAAACTGAGAAAAAATTAGAAAATATAAATAGCATTAATGATATTATATGTTTGCAAGCGGGAAATGTCGTCTTTTCTCGACTCATATCAATTGAAATTATTCTGTTCTGGTCCAAACAGGTCTTTCTAGAGCTGTGTGATATAGGCCACGAGGTTTTCTCTCAGAGTATCTTTATCAATCACTTAGAATCGAGATTGTGCATATTGTTGGCATACAAAAATAGGGTCAGGAATCATCCATGTTTGAAGAATGAGGTGGTGGCGGACTCCATTTCAACAGCTAGCATCCCTGGCAGTTAATTATTCTTCAAGAGTTGATTGTGTAATTTATATAAATGCAGTCCATTATGGAGAGAACATGATCACATAGAGGCCACTTTGAGATAGTTGTATATTGATGCCAACTATTTGGCCCTAGTGAAATATTCAATCGTAGGACATGCATGCGTTGCGCAAGATTTGATAATAAATTCATTAACTATGGTGTGCAGTGTGTCCTCTCATCCATCAAGGACGTGTTCAGTTGATGTGCTCCCCTAGTCCTGCACGGGCAGAGCCGTATAATACTGAGCGACCAACGTATTTAGTTTACTGCATGCCTGCATGAACAGATGCAATTGCATGAGTATACTGAATACATGTTGGCAAGAGACGTCCAATTTGAGCTTCACTTGCAAGCCAAGCCTGGTAGATGCAAGGATGAGGTGCCGGGTACACGCGTTAGACTCACAAGTCATGCAGATTGCATCGGCTTATGCATGCAACCAAACATCATCTTAGTTTTTCTTTTTCGTCGTCCTCTCAACAAGCAGCTCTACCAAACACTATCTTCGCTAAAATATGGTTCCAATCATCATCCTTCGTCTCCTTATCTCAGTGCAGCTAGCGCCCGAACGTCCGGACATCCTCCTGCTCCCTGCCTGCTACCACCTTGGAGCCCACTCTGGCCGCCGGCAACCTCGCTGATGATCTCACCGCCGGCCACCCACCCCCTGTAGGGTCGAGATGTCGGAATAGAGACACTAGTGGAGAAACGGGCTGTACTCCCGGTTCTCAACCGCCTTCAGTCCTAGTTTTGAAACCGGGAGTACGAAATCGGGACTAAAGGTCCCCTCCTTTAGTCCCGGTTTCGCGCCCGGGACTAAAGGCGGTTGGTAAGACCAACTGGGACTAAAGGGCCTCCTGGCCTGGCCACGTGGGGCAGGCCTTTAGTCCCGGTTGGTATTACTAATCGGGACTAAAGGTTTTTTTTCTTTTTTTTGTTTCTATTTTTAATTGATGATTCGTTTTGGTTTTCGAATAGGTTTTCGAATACGCATTCTACGCTACTAATAATATACGTATTCTGCATGTTTATAATGTTCGAACATTTTGTACAAACTAAAGTATGAAACTAACGTATATATTACATGCATATACATATATTGTACATTATTATATGTACATATAATATGTATGTATGTGTGTGTGTATATATATATATATCATATCCTTAGGATAACAAAATCACTCTATCTAGTTTGGCTTCCATGTTTCGTTGATGTTATTGTAGAACTCGCCGGCGGGGTTGAAGACCTGGTCATTAAGAAATCATGCTATGGTCTCTTGAATTGCTTTTAGTTGGTCACGTGACTTTTTCCTTCAACCATAGAGTCTTCAAAAAAAGTTAAAAGAAAAGTATTAATATATATATATATGTGTGTGTTGGTCACTTGATTACTTATATATATGAGCAACAAAAGAAATTGTGAATATATGAATATATTTATATAACATGCTTTGAGGATCTCTTCAGGAGTTCTTTTTGTGTACACCCCGATAAACTCGCAAACATAGTATCCGCAGTAGTTGTTCCCCTGTTCTTGCCTCAGAACCCACTTTTACGAGAAAAAAGATCTGGTGAATTGAAAGCATGCATGGTGTTAATTGAATTATATATATATAAATGTAGATAGTACTTACTTTGTGTGCGATTACATCCAGTGGCGCTTTGCAATGTTTCATGTGGTGATTTTCAATGAAACTTTTCCAAACACTGCGCCCAATAAAATAAAATATTAATTTGGTCTTTAATAATTATTGCAGTTAAGAGATCGGGGTATATATAGTTGCTAGAGAGACCATATTACCCTTGGATAATATCTATCATGTCTTGGTACTCTGTTTGCTCTTTTCTTAACGAGTCTAAGATTCTCAACCGACTATTGACTATATCGATGACCATCAATATCCAGTAATTGCTGCATATGTTTTTATACACAAATATGATCGACATTAACTAGAGTCAACATATATGTATATATATGGGAGATAGCTTAGCTAGTAAGCAAATAATTGAACAAATGTCCATATGATCGACATTAATTATTTAACACTCACTTGAAGTTGTAGGGAAAGAGTGTGTCCTTGTTTTGTTGGTTCACTAAGAACCTCATGAGATTTTTCTCGAGTTTAGCTTTCCATTGAGGCGGGGGATTAGGGTGTTTGAATACGACATTTGGATCAACGAAACCAACATCATTATCCTTTCTCTTTCTGAGTTCTGTCATCGCATATCTGCATATATAAAAATATAGTGTGAGGATATATAATGTATATATACATGTAGCTTTATATATACACACTTTAATAGTAGAAAATAATCACACTTACAGACAATAGCAGCTAATGAGACTTTTGTCGAGAGAGCCTAGTTGGCATAGTTGGTGTAATTCTTCAAACTCGACATATATAACGTCATCGCCACGGAAGTAATGTTGGTTTCTAACTCTGACAGTAACAAAGGCCTCTCCTCATTCACACGCCGCCATGTACCACTTGTTTAGCAGGTACATTTGCGTACCCAGATCACCTAATGCCTCAGGGTTGTATAGACTCTTTCCACGTTCAAATATCTTCCAAGGATCCACTTTCGGAGCAGATGGTCCTTCAGCGAGCACTTGGGCAAGGTCCAAACCAGTTTCCTCGTAAAACCAAGCCAGCTCCTCAAAATCGACGTCTAAGTCTAAGTTCGAACCATATTGATTACGAACGACAAGAGGGGGGGACTGATTGTTGCGATTGTTGTCCGAGTTGTGCAACACCTTTCCCTGGTCTAGTCTTTTTCTGCGCCGCCTGAAATGACTTGGTGAGAGAGCGGTCGTAGTCCGATTTTGGCCGGGTCTTTTGAGATTCCCGCTTTTTCTGGTCCACCTTCTTTCTTAGAAGATCTGGAGGTAGGTAGAAGTATGATTTCTCCAAGTTCTCCCTCTCTTCTCGTTGCTTTTTTACTTTTTTGAAGAAACTGTCCACATCTTTTTTTTACTGCAGCTTTTAATTCCTTTTCACTTTTCTCGAAAGACAGTTTTTGGGGAATAACTGGATTAGATGAGGCTTTCTTCTTTGCCGGCTGGTGGGACAATGACTTTGTTTGTGGGGCGGACCTCTTAGGAGCTGGCTTCCTCTTAGTCATCAAGGGAGGCGGGGTAGCCGTTGGAGGTGTTGGAGACCTCCTTGGAGATGGCGGCGGTGGCGGCGTTGCCACCTGATTGCCCGGAGCACTATGATGATCTGGAGATTGAATAATTAGACTTAGGTTGGCGGAGGCCCTGCTGTGTGATTACAAAAAAGAATAATTAGGTATAAGAAATTGTTATTGTTAATCATGCATGACAATAGAAAGTTTGTGAAAAAATTGTTTCGTTCACTTTTGTCCACACCTATTGTCTGGCAGTTGAGGAAGCGGCTGTGGACTAGAGACCTCGGGAATAATGATGTAGCGCTTGCGCCATAGTATGAATGTTTTCTCTGCTTCTCCTAGAGTCTTCTCCCCATCACCTCCTGGAATGTCAAGAGGCAGGTCACTAAAACCTTTGTTAACTCTATCAACTGAGACGTTAACATATCCAGGTGGTATTATTGCCCCATGGATTCTTGGTGTCTTGGTAGAATCTGGAGGAGAAAAAACACCGAGAGCCACCATGATTGTGGCATTCTCTTTTGGAATATGTAGCTCACATGATGTAAATGGTGCAGTGATGTCATCTTGATTTGGCAACTCTGTGGAAGCGCAGCTGCTTTTCAACTGATCAGGGGGGCTAATATTAATATTCATTCCTGGATCTAATGCCTGCCTCTGGGCACTCATTGCTATTTGCACTTGCTTTATGATTTTGTCCTGCATTCTAGCTTGCATGTCTTTTTTGCGCTCCTGTACTTGAAGCAACGCCTCCCGTGACTCACGAACCAATTCCTCCAACCTGCTGATCCGTACTGCATCCTCATCCTTCCTTTTCTACCGGCTTCTATAGGTATCTCTGTCATCAGGGAAACCATGCTCCCAAGAAATATTCCATCCTAAACCTCTCGTTCGGCCATTGTGTTTAGCGGTCCCGAGGGCATACGTCAGTTCATCCTTCTCTCTATTGGGCCTGAACGCACCAATAGTTTTAGCTTGTAGAGCATAAGATAATCTTTGTGTTGCTCTTTCGAGTTTTGAGCCATGAACCAGCTTCCCGGTCTCTAGGTCCAGTCTTCCCCCATGAGCGAAAAACTAATTCTTCGCGCGTTTGGGCCAATTGAGTGATTCTGGTGTGATACCCTTGGCAAGAATGTCCACTTCTATTTTTTCCCACTTGGGAATGGCCGTTGCGTAGCCACCAGATCCCATGCCATAGTGGTATACCTTTTGTCGAGCATTCTCTTGGTTCCTTCTCACTCGTTCCTCACCCTCTTCCGATGTCTTGTACTGTACAAAATCATTCTAGTAGGGCCTCAACTTCGCGAGCGGGCCACTAGTATTGAAATTGGGCGTTATGTTCTTCTTGACGTATTTCATGTATAGGGATTTCTTCCAAGTCTAAAATTATGTGGCCATCTTCTTCATAGCCCAATTTCAAAATAGTTCCTTCAATTCATCATCGTTGATAGCATCATAATCATCCGCTTGCAACGTGAAATGTTGAAGAATATCATCCCAAATTAAATTCTTATCAAGATCAGAGACAAGACTAACATGAGGCTTGTTGATCTTTTGCTTCCATTCACAGGCACTGATCGGAAGTCTGTCCCTTACAAGGCACCCACAGTGTTGCATGAATTTCCTTGCGTGTGGACCAAGTGGTTCGCCTGTCTCGATATTGAATTCCGATATTATGTAGCGCCCCTCCAATGGCTTTTTCGGGCCTCGAATTTTTTTGCTTTTCGCCGTTGTTGTCGTCGATCCAGAGGGCTACATATAATAGATGATAGATATTCAAATATATATATATATAATATTCAAATATATATATATAAATATATATACCTCGCATGTATTTTCTTGCACAATATTTTCTTGGTTATCTTCAAGAGCCAGGTATTGACTCCCGTCATCTACATCCTGCTGGTCACCATCGGCAAATTGAGTGTCAGTGTTGATAATATTCATCATTTCTTCATCCATGTTGTCTCTCGGGGCAGCCATCTAGCTTTTACACCACCAGATATATCTATAAAAAATAAAAACTATATCTATAAAATGAACTCCTGCAAGACGTGCCACCTCAAGGATAGTAACATTTGTAAAAATCATTTCTATATCTGTACTAGTGATAGAATCTAGCATAAGCCTTATTTAAGTGCCTAGCTTGTTTGAAGGGGAAATCTTAATTGATAAAGTTTAAAGGTTTCCAGAGCGTTTAACACTACTCTGCTTGCTGAGAAAGTTGCTAGTGTTGTGTCGTTGGCATTTTTCATGGCCGTGGCCATGGTTATTGTGTTCTCGTCTTTTACTGCGGCAGGTAAGTAATTCACATGATATTTCCGCAAATTAACAGAAGAATAGGAGTGTACACACATAACAATCGATTATCGTTTATATTTATATATATACTACATTTGGGTAGGGTGATTGACAGACTACTGCGACGATATCGGGACGTGTGAATAAATAACCATCCGTACTAGTTGACCATGCTTACATGATCATCTCGGTAAGCATTTCTCCACCGAACGGCACCGTACTTGGCCACGGAAGAGCTCCGATTCTACGAGGAAGGGAACACGGTCTTCCACGACCGTTGCCGCTCTCCCTCATAGAATCAAAGCTCCTCCTTAACGTCCATTACCGCTCGGCAGAGAACATGCTCGCCGAGCTAAACACGGTCCGCAAGTTGAACTAGTATGGATTTTCTAGAATTTTCTAACTATTCATCATAAGCTACCGTGCAAAAAGGAGGAAACGACGAGACACCGGGCACGCCCGTGCTCCACTGAGCTCAATGGCTCAGCGCAAAATCGCATTACAAGATTGCCGGCACGAGGACTCGGCACACGCATCCATCCAATTACAAAAGGTTGGAGCAATTAATCCATCATAAACGGATTATATATGGTGGTGGCGGTGGCTCACATCCAAGGTGTCAAACGCGAGGTCCAGCTCCTGCAGCCAAAAAAACATGTTAGAGACTTAGACTTTACTAAAAAAATGTTACAGAAGTATGCACCAAATTGATGAGCCAAATTGATACTAATGGAAATCAGCAGACTATTGTTTATAACAGCAAAATGTACAAAACAAATGCAAAAGCAAGCATCTCACTATATCTTCAAAAATGCTTCCATTGTCAATGCTACTCTCATCAGCATAGAGATTTTGTCGCAAAAAGTTTCTACCACTCAGGTTTCAATCCAAACTTCAAAGATCATGCACAGATTCTAGATTCATAAAGAAGCATCTTTTTTTATGACTTGTAGAAATTGCAAAAGCTCATGATATCAGCCATAACTCCTACCAGATCAAAGTTAGCTCCTGCCCAGATTCTAGATTCATACAAAAGCTCATTTGCAACAAGTATGTACAAATGTATAAAATCATAATTCTAATAAACATGATCATCTAGTAGAGCATCTATAAGAACTAATTAACAATATCTTGAGCATCTATAATAACACATATATCGCGAGAAAGACTTCAAGCCAGCAAAGCAGGTTCACAAACACACTGCTAACCGTCATCCTCCCTCTTGTGATGACAGAACAAGCCCCTTGGCCCTTGCCCCTTCTACACTTGAGCATGCTACCTCCTAGCAATAGCAACACACACAACTGTCATGCACAGCACTGATCATCTCGCCGCTGATCACTAATACCGATATGCATCTTCCCAACCTAGCCCGGCGATCTCCATCGTTGTCGGAACACCAACTACGACATCATCAAGGGAAGTGCAGAGGAAGAGGGAGACCGGGGCCAAACCTAGAGACGTGCCATAGCTGTGGCCTGCTGCGGATCTTGGAGAAGACTACATGGGGGTGAGGTGGGCCAGGGATGAGGACGACACGAGGCGTGCGCTGGCCGGCCGGTGACAGCATGCGCGCGTGAGGCGAGGCTAGGGTGGCCTGGGGGCGGCGGCGCTGCTGGATCGATCTGGTGGAGAATATGAGGCTTGGCGGAGACAGAGAGGTTTTATAAAGGGAGACCTTTAGTCCCGGTTGCTGCTACGAACCGGGACTAAAGGCCCTTTAGTCCTGGGTGATGATTAGAACCAGGACTAAAGGTCTGATCTTTAGTCTCGGGTGTAGCCATGGCCCGGGAGTAAAGGTCATTTTGGCGGGCTGCAAAAACGCAGCCCACCTTTAGTCCCGGGTGATGATTAGAACCGGGACTAAAGGTCTGATCTTTAGTCCCGGGTGTAGCCACGGCCCAGGAGTAAAGGTCATTTTGGCGGACTGCGAATACACATCCCACCTTTAGTCCCAGGTGTAGCCATGGCCCGGGAGTAAAGGGCATTTTAGGCCTGGGAGTAAAGGTGGTCTGCAGTTGGCTTTCTCCGGTTTTCATAAGTTTTTTCTTTTTTATATATTTCTTTTATATAAAAATGCATAGAGTTATTAATTGCCTAATAAATAAAATATTACCAAAAAAATTATTAAAAAAATCCTGGACTTGGTTTTGCATTATTATACACAACAAAAAATTGTAACCTAAACTCTTTTGTTTTACTGTATGAATATTTGACATAGTGTAAATAATAATTACAATTTGCACCATGTAAAAATATACTACTTAATTAAAATCATTAAAACTATTGCTTTTCGACAAGAAATTAGTTTTCACATCTTATTAACGTTGATCATTTGGTTTTTCATCACATTCTCCACAGGAAATCCACCGTCTAGCAGAAAATTCATTTAAACCTTAGAAAATATGAAAACACGACAAAAAAAATCTGAAGTCACAATTATTACATAATAGGTCTAATACATCACTAAATATATCAAGCGGGCATAGTAGTAAGCTTCTTCTTAACGTATATCGCTTGGTTATGATCGCGTCGTAACCATGGAGTGTCCTCATCATTTAGCTGGATGCTTGGGTCTTTGTTCACTATGAAGGGTGGAATTCGGTCATCCTTTTCATAATCTTCTGATATGTCTGACTTGTCTTCAATTCCGACGATGTTTCTTTTCCTTGAAAGAACTATGTGGCGCTTTGGCTTATAGATTGGGTCGTTGTTGTTTTTCCCTCTCTTCGGTTTTGTAGACATGTCCTTGACATAAAACACCTGATTCACATCCTTGGCAAGGACGAATGGTTCATCTTTGTACCCAATATTGTTGAGGTCCACGGTTGTCATTCCATACTGGTTGTCGACTGCTACCCCGCCTCTAGTCGCCTTTACCCATTAGCACTTGAACAAAGGTACCTTAAAAGTAGGTGCATAGTTTAGTTCCCATATCTCCTCTATGCGGCCATAATATGTTTGCTTATTTCTATTAGGGTCGGTGGCATCTATGCGGACACCACTGTTTTGGTTGGTGCTCCTTTTATCTTGGGCTACTGTGTAAAATGTATTCCCATTTATCTCGTACCCTTTGTATGTGAGCATATGCCACGATGGCTGCCTAGCCAACAAATACAGTTGCTCATCAATACTCTCATCACCCTGACATTCTTTTCGCAACCAGTCGCTGAAAGTTTCCATGTGCTGACACGTAATCCAAGCTTCAGACTTCTCTGGAAACTTGGATCAGAGCAACTCTTTATGTGTCTCGATATACGGATCCACCAAGGAGGAGTTTTGCAGAACTGTGTAGTGTGCTTTATTAAAATAATTGTCCTGCATACCAATATATGTTTTCTTCCCTAGTGTCCCCTTTCCACTTAGTCTCCCCTCGTGTCGCGATTCAGGAACACCAACCGGGTCAAGGTCAGGAATAAAGTCAACACAAAACTCAATGACCTCCTCTGTTCCATAGCCCTTGGCGATGCTTCCTTCTGGCTGAGCACGGTTGTGAACATATTTCTTTAGGACTCCCATGAACCTCTCAAAGGGGAACATGTTGTGCAGGAATACAAGACCAAGAATGCTAATCTCCTTGACCAGGTGAACTAGGAGGTGTGTCATGATATTAAAGAAGGAAAGAGGGAACACCAACTCAAAGCTGATAAGACATTGAACCACATCATTCTATAGTTTAGCTAGATCCATTGCATCGATTGCCTTCTGAGAAATTGCATTAAGGAATGCACATAGCTTCATGGTGGCTAGACGTACATTTGGAGGTAGAATTCCTCTTAATGCAACTAGAAGCAATTGCGTCATGAGCACGTGGTAGTCATGGGACTTTAAGTTTAGGAATTTCTTCTCTGGCATATTTATGATACCCTTTATATTCGAGGAGAATCCAGATGGTACCTTGATGCTTGCTAGGCATTCAAACATGCTTTCCTTCTCTTCTTTGCTAAGAGTGTAGCTGGCAGGACTTAAGTAATGGTGTCCATCATCTGTCTTCTCTGGATGTAGGTTGTCTCATTCTTTCAAACATTGCAGGTCCTGTCATGCTTCAAGTGTGTCCTTAGGCTTCCCATACACACCCATGAAGCCTAGCAGGTTCACACAAAGATTCTTCATTAGGTGCATCACGTCGATCGCGCTATGGACCTCTAGGGCTTGCCAATAGGGTAGCTCCCAAAATATCAACTTCTTCCACATGGGTGCATGACCGTCGGCGTCGTTCGAAACAGGTTCGTTGCCATGTGCCTTTCCAAATACTACTTTCACATCCTTGACTATATTGAGTACATCCTCACCAGTTCGGTTGCCCGGCTTGGACTGGTGGTCTGCCTTACCTTTAAAATGCTTGCCTTTCTTTCTTAGGGGGTGATTCGTAGGAAGAAATCAACGATGACCAAGGTACATGACCTTTCGACATTTTTTCAAGAATATACCTTTAATGTCATCGAAATAGTGCGTGCATGCATTATATCCCTTGTTTGATTGTCCTAAAAGATTACTTAGAGCAGGCCAATCATTGATTGTTACGAACAACAATGCTCGCAGGTCAAAGTGCTCCTATTTGTGCTCATCCCACACATGTACACCTGGTCTGTTCCACAAAAGTAGAAGTTCTTCAACTAGTGGCCTTAGGTACACATCGATGTCGTTGTTAAGTTGCCTTGGACCTTGGATGAGCACTGGCATCATAATAAACTTAGGCTTCATGCATAACTAGGGAGGTAGGTTATAGATACATAGAGTAACAGGCCAAGTGCTATGACTACTGCTCTGCTCCTCGAAAGGATTCATACCATCCGTACTTAAAGCAAACCTTAAGTTTCTTGCGTCATTTGTAAACTTCAGGAATTCTCTATCGATTGCTCTCCACTGGGACCCATCAGCAGGGTGTCTCAACATATTGTCTACCTTACAGTCTTCTTTGTGCCATCGCAATAACTTTGCATGGTTTTTGTTTCTGAATAGACGTTTCAAGTGTGGTATTATAGGAGCATACCACATAATTTTGGTAGGGATTTTCTTCGTGGGACGTTCGCCCTCAACATCACCAAGGTTATCTCGCCTGATCTTATACCGCGATGCATGACATATCGGGCATGCATCTAACTTCTCGTACTCCTCACCATGGTAGAGGATGCAGTCATTAGGACATGCATGTATCTTCTGGATTTCTAATCCCAAAGGGCAGACTACCTATTTTGCTTCGTACGTAGTGATGGGCAATTCATTATCCTTTGGAAGCATCTTCTTTTGGATTTTTAGTAACTCCCCAAATCCCTTGTCAGATACACCATTCTTTGCCTTCAATTGCAGCAATTCTAGTGTGGTACCCAACTTTTTCTGTCCCGCATCACAAGTTGGGTATAGCAATTTCTTGTGATCCTCTAGCATGCGCTCGAACTTGATCTTCTCCTTTTCACTTTCGCATTCTCTTTGTGCGTCACAAATGGCTTGACCAAGATCATCAGTGGGCTCATCTTCTGCCACTACCTCTTCTTCAGCTTCCCCCATTGCAGTATCATTGAAGGCACCATATTCAGCAATAATGTCATCATCGTCCCATTGTTCTTCTTCACCTTCTTCCATTACAACCCCAGTTTCTCCGTGCTTCGTCCAACAAATATAGTTTGGCATGAAACCCAACTTCAACAAGTGTGAATGAAGACTCCTTGAGCTAGCATATTCCTTCAAATTCTTACATATGACACATGGGCAACATATGAAACCATCGCGTTTGTTTGCCTCGGCCACATGTAAGAAAGAATGCACGCCCTCAATGAACTCTTGGGAGCGGCGATCAGCATTGTACATCCAATGCCGGCTCATCTGCATTACATGACATACATACCATATTAAAACCTAGAACATAATCAGTTAATTATACGACATGCATGCCACCACACAAGGTATTAATTTATGAAAGTCTCTCTACAATGTAGATAATCCCAACTACCACTAAAAAAACTAAAGCTAAAATGCACTTCAGCAGCATAAGGATTTCGCGGCCAATCCAAACTAAAACAGACAGATCATGCATTTGTTCAACATCTATTGGCTTCCTCCGTAGGATCACTGCCTCATCAGCCGCCTGTGCAAGAGAGTTTTGCACGTGTTCAACATACTTTTTCTCCTAGTACCAGCCTGAACATCCAGTGCCATCCCACTGAAATTAAAACAAAAAATTAGAACTTTAATCACAATCATCATGAAAATAAGTATAAATTAACCATAATCATTAAATGCGACAAAATAACTCACATTGCGATCCGGACACTTGTAGAAGATACGACCCTTATTGGGACACTCCTTCCTCACCTGGTACTCCATCATAATCTTCTCCTCACACTTGCCGCATGCAATGAGAGGAAGGTCCGGCCTCAGTCGCTTTGGAACCCGATGAGAGGCCGAGGACCCGGAAGCAGTTGCCATCTACTCTCTATACTCATTTTTAATATAATATAAATTTCTCATTTTATAAATAAATAAAATTAAAAAAACTCTAAAATTCTCTATATCTCCAAACCATGAAGTGTGCTATGCATGCTAGAATTGAAAACTCAATACTAGTTTTGAATAACCACTTTAACCTTCCTTCATCCAAATACGCAAACTTTAAAGTGATTTTGAGCTTAATTGGCTTACAAATAAAAAAATCTAACATAAAAAAACCACATATATCTAGTCCACAAAATGAAATAAGCTACTGATGAAACATGAGAGTATAAAGTTGGTAACCTTCAGAACCGAAGAATCGATGGAGGAATAGAAGAAATCTTGTGATACACCGGTGATGAGGAAGAAGAGAGGCCGGCGATGAAGCAAGAACACTGAGCTCGAAGTGGCTCGGGCTTAGGGAGGAACAAGGGCTATATAGGAGGGGACCTTTAGTCCCGGTTGGAGACAGAAACCGGGACTAAAGGTCCCTTCCTAGTCCCGGACAGAGCCTCTAGCCGGGAGTAGACTTTTACTCCCGGTTAGAGGGACCAACCGGGAGTAAAAGTTAACCTTTAGTCCCGGTTGGTATCTCCAACCGGGACTAAAGGTCTCCTGCAGCAAAAGCATGCCACAGTAGCCGTTGGGCAGGGCCTTTAGTCCCGGTTGGGGCTACAAACCAGGACTAAAGGTATCTCTAGTTCCGAGCGCAAAAAATACCGAGACTAAAGCCAAATTTTGAGGTGGGATCAAAGGTCGTTTCTCTACTAGTGAGGGGGTGAATAGTTATTTCTAAAGTTAATCGTGTCAGCTAACCATAACAAATGCGGAATTAAAACTATCGGTCTAGCCAAGACTACACCCATCTATCTAAGTTATCAAGCACCATGAAAAGATCCTAAACAAGCAACTAAGGTGCTGGGCTAGCTAGAGCTCACCTAACCAATTCTAGGAGCAAGGTCACACAAACCTATGCCACTAGTACTTCAAACACGGGGGAGCTCCTACACAACTAGTAAGCAAAAGCACAAAGCTCCTAAGCTCAATAGCAATGCTCAATAATAAGGCAACTAATGCCAAATTAGAGAGCGTAAATTACTTTGCGACACAAACTAAGCAGTGTGACTAACAAGGTTACTAAAACCAAATTAGCCATGCAAGGGAGCTACTTCTATGCGACACAAGCAAGAAGGTAACTAGCAAGCTACACAAGCAAACTAGTTACAAGAGAAACTACACTAGCGCAATGTATATGAAAGTAAATACAAGCTTGTGTAACGAGGATGCAAACCTTCTTGCTTGTCAATACGCTAGTCTCCGTTTGTGTCGATCACTAACTTGGTGGTTCGGCAGCTAATTGGCATCACCCACCAAGCTCGCACATCGGGCACTGCAAGAACCTACCCACAAGTGAGGGTAGCTCAATGACACGCTCTACTAGTGTTGCTCTTCGTTGCTTCCGCGGGGTGAGCACGGTACCCCTCACAAATCCTTCTCTGGAGCACCGCACAATCTTCTTGCATGCTTTGCGATGGAGAACTCGTCACCAAGCCATCTAGGAGGTGGCAACCTCCAAGAATAACAAGCACCATCGGCTTGCAACTCGATCACCTAGTGCCACTCGATGCAATCTCACAATGCAATCACACTAGAATCACTCACTCGCAATTGGATGCAATCACTATGTGCACAAGTGAGTAAGAGGGCTCCCAAGCACTCTCAAGCATGGATACAAAGTCCCCCAAGGTGCTCAACCTTAGCCATGGCCGAGACACCCCTCTATTTATAGCCCAAAAGCTAAATAGAGTTGTTGCCCCTTCACTAGGCAAAACCCAAGGCGACCGGACACGTAGGTCCAAGTGACCGAACACGCCGGTCCCTATGTCCGGTCGCTCCGTCACTGCCATGTGTCACTAGCCATTGCCACCAACGGCTAACTCGCATGCGCACTGACAACCTCTGACCAGACATGCCTCTGCATGAAGACCGGACGCTCCATGCCTGAGTTCGGTCATCACTTTGCGCGCCAAGCACCACGCAACAGAAAGACTAGATGTGCCACCACACGACAATCGGACGCACCTCTGCTAGAGTCAGGACGACTTCAGAGAGGTTCCAGAGCCGGCAAACCATAACCGGACGCATCAGATCGACTACGACTGGACGTGCGCCAGTGTCCGATCCCTTCTGCCTCCGCGCGCCAAGTCCAGCGCCGCCTACGTCAGTGTACATCACCAACGATCGGACGTAGGCCCTGCGTGTCTAATCCTGCGCGCCACCTGCATCCGATCATAGACCGACGCCCGTGCCTTCTCCACAACACTGATCGGATGCGTCCAGTCCTTTCAGAGCCAGCGTCCGGTCACTTCCAGTGACCTCTTTTTCACCTCCTTTTCTTCACCAACTTCTTCTTTGCAAATGTGCCAACACCACCAAGTGTACAACAACTTGTGCAAGTGTGTTAGCATTTCACAAACATTTTTCCAAAGGAGTTAGCCACTCAACTTGCCACGCCACTCGATCCTAGCAACGAAGCAAGGGTAGATCACTCGAGTGGCACTAGATGACTGATATGGAAACAAGTTTACCCCTCTTGATAGTACGGCCATATATCCTAAACCCAGTCATAAACTTCTCTACTCACCTATGACCGGTGAAATGAAATGCCCTACAAATGTACCTTTGCCTTGCGTATTCCATTCCATCTCCTCCAATGTTGATGCAACACATGCACCAACACGATCAACAATTATATGATCCACTTCATATCATCACGTGACCGTATGGGTTCATCGATCTTGACTTCAATTGCTCTTCACCGTTGCTTCGGTCCATCGGCACCAAGTCATCACTCAACTTGCCCTTCACATTTGCAATCGGTCCATCGAGCCAAGCCTTGTCTTGATCTTCTCCACCTTAGTCACATGACTCAATTTCATGTCTCATATGCAATGAGCTCCTTCATCACATGTGTTAGCCTTGCAACATATCCACGCCTTGCAACAAATTGGTTGTATTAGCTCCCCCTATATATGTGTTAGAGTGTTTAGTTTGAAGCTCGCACATATGCATAGATTGGAATTGTGGGAGAGTAATTACTACCAATGATGCTAAGGTGTAAAGAATTAACCTTTGATGCGTGATACCAATCAGAGTGCACATTTTAACATCATCCTTAGCACCATGAGTAGCTAGACAACAAATACACTAGAAACCCCACGAGATCAACATTATAAGCAAGGTTCTAGTACCACGTGTAGAAATATAAGTCTAGCTACCATCCAATGCATGCTAGTTATCATATCATCAATCAAATTCTACAACTAGCATACACCGCACAAGCATGTATATCAAATTTAAAAACTTATGCAATGCAAGCAAGCACTTGAATATGCACATATCAAATGCAATCAATCAAAGTTCATGAGCTTGCTCCCCATACTTGTGTGCTTCTTTTGTCCAAGAATTTTGATCCTTCTCCATTCTTTAATGTTGCTCCCTCTTTGTCCATGTCCAACTACTACTTATCCCCATGATGCATTTACCTATCTTTGTCACTCAATTACCAAAACCAAACTAGGGACCTTTAGCCCCCACCGTTCCTTCCCCGCCCTTCCCTAATCCCAATCCACTAGTGACAAATTACCTCCTCGTCCCTTCCCACCTCCACCTCGGACGCCACCCCAGCCGCTGACCTCACTATCGGCCACCCACCCCCGCCGCTCCTTCCACACCCATCCCTAATCCCATTAATCCACCGACAACTTAAGCTGGGGATGCACTTGAGGAGGACTCCCAGCGCGCTCTACCTATAAAGCTATCCATCCTTGACCTAGTAGCTATTTGCTTGTCGAATTAAGTGCTGAGCTTCGGTGGTAGTCAAGGAAATGGGAAATCTAGTCATGCTTGCCAGGCATATCCCCATCCTAATGGTTGGGCAAACCACCTAGTGGGTAGGGCATTTCATCCTTGGGCTCACCCTGTGTAGGGTCACTTGATGTGCTTGAGAGATCAGTCGAGCTACATGCATGTTCAAACGCGCCTTCCTTAGGTGCGCCCGCCACTTGGTTGGCCATCCTGTCTATGGGTACGGTTGGCGCTTGGCTTGACCCGTCTCAGCCCTGAGTTAGATTGGGGTGTGCCAGGCATGCTTGTTAAAGATGTAGTAGCACGACGGCTTCTGATGGTGACCATCAGTACCTCGCCTTCTTGGGTTGGTTGCCCGGCTATTAGATCAGCGGTAGCCTTTAAGGGCTCGCCTTTCACTTGGCCAGCCGGTGCGTTCACGGTGGCGTCCAGACAATGGCTTGGTCTGGCCTGCCCCTTGAGTTGGATTGAGGGGGCATCGAGGCTATCTAGGAACACACTAGGCAGGGGCCAGCCCTGGGTGGAGGCTAGCTTCATGAGAGCATCCACTTCTACATTGTCGCACCGGAGGATGTGATGCAGTTTGATTCCATCAAATCTTTCCTCCAGCTTACAAACTTCTTCGTAGTAGGCCTTCATCTTTTCAACCCGACAGGTCGACTCCTTCATCACCTGGTTGATTACCAGCTCGTAGTCTGCTTGGACGTAGAGGTGGCGTGCTTTGAGGTTGACCATCGCGCGAATCCTATGGAGGAGTGCTTCATACTTAGCAAAATTGTTAGTAGCGCAAAAGTGGAGCTAAAGTGCATACCTTAGCTTGTCACCACTCGAGGATATGAAATTACATAGTCTACTCCTCCAATTTTTCCACGAAGTCAACGAGGACCAAGGACTTGATGGCGGTGCAAGGGGCGTAGGAGATTGTCGGAAGAATTGGCTCCAGCAATACCTAGCAGCTATTCACGTAAGATGAATCAGACGGATAGCACACAATACACAGGAATTATACTGATTTAGGCATGTGGTGCCCTATGTCCAGTTTGAAGTAGCTTCTCTCTGTATTCATATGCTCGGTTATAGGGGCTGCTACATGTAGCTATGCCCTAGAATGTAGTAGATGGGATCCTGATCAGGATGTCCCTACCCTCCTTATATTGGGGAAGGGTTATATTAGGTCCGATCGGCTAAAAGATGGGTTTGCTAGTTTGTTACATGGAATGCGCAATAGAATGATTCTATCCTATCGCCTAGATACTGGGGCTTGTGTAGTCGACACACATCCTCTACTTCTTGTTCTTCTTCTTGACCAAGACAGGCTTGGCTAGTCACTCGGGTGTTTCACTTCTTTAATGAAGCGCACAGCCAAAACCCTAGCAATTTCATCTCCGATCGCCCTCCACCTCTCTTCATCGAAGCGGTAGAGGCACTGCTGGACCAGCTTGGCCTTTGACTTGATTTTGAGGCAATACTCGGTGGCCTCACGAGGTATGCTAGGCATGTCAAAGGGTTTCCATGTGAAAACATCGGCATTCTCACACAGACTCTGTGAGGGCCGCCTCCATTTCTAGTCGCAATCTGACTCCAATGCGAACGGCATTGCTAGGGTCTTCGGTGTCGACCTCGATTGCCTTGGTGTCATCTACTGGCCTAAAAGCGCTTGTTGGGCGGTCTCTCCTGCTATGTGCAGCCTCTTCCCTTAGCTGGTGCTAGATCTGAGCGAAATCAGCGGCGAGCACTGCACCTCTAGCCGAGACTTTTTGCTACCACTCGGACTTAGGGATCTCTTCTCCCCTAAATATGATGGGACAGATTTGGCTTTCGGTGGGATGATGATCGCATAGGACCCCGGCAATGGCGCCGGGGGGGGGGGGGGCACCTGGCCATGCCGCATGATTGGGTTAGGAAGGCGGCTCGGTGCGGGCTGATGTTCTGTTCTGTCGCCTGGAGTGGTGGCGTGCCCGAGACCCTTCCAGAGTGCCGGTCTGGTGGTGTTCCGCGCCTGCACGGGGGGTGCCCACCGGTGTATGATAAGAACTTGAAAGCAATGTCCAAATAATGTGTCCAATCTTTCAAGGTAAAAAATTTCAGCAACAAAATATTTATCAAGCAGCCTTTTCAGACAATAAATAATGTGCAGCAACTAAAATCCTCCGACTAACGTGAGCCGCAGCAAGGCAAATCAGCATCAAACTAATAGAGTATCGAAAGAAATCAATGTTCACCTCCTTCAGCTATGACACCAGGCTATTGGTTTAGATTAATTTAATGGTCAACACCAAACAGTACAACACCAGTAGCACAAGAGGATCACACAGTTCATTGTCATGTAACAAGAAATAGAGACAACGAACTCGTGCTATACAACAAGAAACAATTTGTCGAAACCGAATTTCCTTAGATAAAGATAATGCATTCACCAAATCTGAACTAATAACATTAGCAAAACTCCACCATCCATAATCAATTTGCATATCTTATCTTGAATTTTGCACTTCGGCTGAAATATATTGGACCGTTGTCCCTTCACACTAGAAGCGCTACAATCAGTATGTATTTCCTTTGCCATCATAGATAACCCATCTGATGCATCATCTGTATCATCAAGTTTAAGCTCAGACTGTGTATCACAAGAGGAAGCACTAGGATGCAGCCTAGATGCTAAAGAATCAGCACTCCCATGTATAACTGTCCATTCGGGCACTTCAGCCGTCAACAACAACTGAGAGTCTTATTTCTTCATTTTCTTAGAACTATCAACTAGCTTGGTGGTAAGAGAGTTTGGGCCACGAGTAGTAGCTACCTTTTCACTTGACAAGTGGAGAACAAATTGGCGTCGTAGCACAAGCTTCATATCCCTCCATGTCCAACTAGGGAAATTTTTGTCCCAAACAAGCCACCAAATCAAAACATCTCTAGCAAATGTCTCTTCTGCATAATACATTTGTAGAGCCGATTTGAGTCCACGACCCCCCAGAAGAAATCCTCCCTATAATCTTCTCAATCATGGTACTCCTTGGGACTTGTTGCTAGAGATATAGCTTTGGCAAAAATTTAACCTCCTTCAGTATTTTCAAATCAGCCATCATATCGAGGAAGCGAAAAGATAGCAAAAAGTATCGTGAGCAACCCAGTAGCCGATACCAAATCAAAAGAACTCAAAAGCGATGTCCGAATAATTTGCCCATTGTTTCACTCTACAAAAGCTCAACAATACAATATTTATCAAGCAGCCTTTTCAGACAATAAATAATGTCCAGCAACTAAAATCCTCCTACTAACGTGAGCAGCAGTAAGGCAAATCAGCATAAGCTAATAGAATATCCAAAGAAATCAATGTTGACCTCCTTTAGGTATGACAACAGGATATTGGTTGAGCTTAATTTAATGGCCAACACGAAATAGTACAGCAGCAGCAGCAGCACAGGACGATCGCACAGTTCAATGTCACGTAGGGGAGGTGTCTGCAGGGCCTGGCCGATTTTCTTTTTGTTTCCGTCATGAGAGGGCAATGATATATATATACATCTTGTTGATGCAAGCTAACACTCGGGTTTTAGTCTCTGCTAGCTTGGTAATCCACCGTACCCAGAGGCCACAACACAATACAATGGCATTCAGCAGCGAGGACACTAGGGAGTTGCTCCAAGCCCACGTCGAGCTATGGAACCAGACCTACGGCTTTATGAAGTCGGTGGCGCTCGCCGTTGCTTTGGACCTCCGCATCGCCGATGCCATCCACCGCCGCGGTGGCACCGCCACCCTCTCCCAGATACTCGGAGAGATTGATGTCCGCCCATGTAAGCTTCCCGGCCTCCGTCGCCTAATGCGCGTTCTCACCGTCTCAGGAACCTTCACCATCGTCCAGCCATCAGCGGAAACCATGTCATCGGAGTCGGACGGGCATGAGCCTGTCTATAAGCTGACAACAGCGTCCAGCCTCCTCGTCAGCAGCAACGGTGGCGGCGAGAGTTCGGCGACGGCGAGCTTGTCTCCTATGCTAAACCACGTTCTTAGCCCCTTCCGTGACTCGCCGCTCAGCATGGGGCTCACTGCGTGGTTCCAGCATGATGAAGATGAACAGGCGCCTGGCCCGTGCCCGTTCACCCTGATGTACGGCACAACCTTGTGGGAGGTGTGCAGCCGCGACGACGCAATCAACGCGTTGTTCAACAACGTACGCCATGGCCGCAGACAGCCACTTCCTGATGCAGATTGTCTTGAGGGAGTTCGGCGAGGTCTTCCATGGGATAGACTCGCTGGTCGACGTCGCCGGCGGGGTTGGGGGAGCCGCCATGGCCATTGCGGCGGCGTTTCCGTGTTTGAAGTGTACCGTACTGGACCTCCCTCACGTTGTCGCTAAGGCTCCTTCCAGTTCTATTGGCAACGTGCAGTTTGTTGGGGGTGACATGTTTGGGAGCATTCCACCAGCAAATGTTGTCTTCCTCAAGGTATGTCGTCATGTAGTTATATATGTTTCTTTTCTACTATCTTGTATGCCTATACTGCTAAAATTCAATTTGCGAGTTCAAATACTCATTCAACGAACTGCCCATTATTGAATTGGTTTTGAGTTTTGGCCGGCCCTGGTAACCGTTAATACAACATGTAAGTTTAAGTATATTGCTAGACGTACTTAAGGTGTCATAAATCTTTCAAAACCTAGAGACAGTTGAGACTTGAGAGTGAAAGTTGGCAACAAGGACGGTTGGATTTCAGATCAAATGATTCATAGGATAGATGAAATGGAGCTTCTAAATCGTGTTAGAACAGTAGGCACACACTTAGCTTCTAAATACGTCAAAGGGGCCTACTGTTTGAATTGAAAGAACAACAAATTGGAGGGACAAATGTTTAATTTGTTCATGTGAAACTATCGAGACATAATGCTCAACAATTGGCTTATTATTGTTTTTTTCAGTGGATTTTGCATGACTGGAGCGATGACGAGTGTATCAAGATATTAAAGAATTGCAAGCAAGCTATCCCTTCTAGAGATGCAGGAGGAAAGATAATAATCATTGATATTGTGGTTGGGTCTGAGTCATCAGACACCAAGCTTCTGGAGACGCAAGTAATCTATGATCTCCATCTCATGAAAATTGGTGGGGTTGAACGAGATGAGCAAGAGTGGAAGAAAATATTCCTCGAAGCTGGATTTAAGGACTACAAAATTATGCCGGTTTTAGGCCTCAGATCGATCATTGAGCTATATCCATGAATGCTCAGCAAACAAGTCTGCTAGAGAAATAAAAGCATATGGCATGTCGAGTGTTCTAGTGAATTCAATTTATGTTGTTGGGAATGGTGAAATTTCAGTTTGACCCTGTCTGAATGTTACTGTTTGAATTCAATAAATTTCCTTTTTTATGTTTGTTATTCAAACATGTGTCCTTCAAAACATGTAAACACCAAAACTTGTGGAACTTGTTAGTTATAAGCCCTAATTCTAAGTTTGGTGTTCATATGAGCTCATTTTATGTTATATTTGGCGGTTAAAATTGGGAGTTAAGGTCCGCCAACAAGCACGAAACTAACAATCCCATGCACCGCATGGTCAACCCTAGTCCAGTCAACATCAGCGGCAAGCAGGACCGTTTGGCGGTGCCTGGAAGGCGTGCTTTGTCATCGATAACACTCAAGTATGTTATCACGAATGCCGTTTCCGAGGCCCGCAAGAAGCAGGCCTACCAAGACATGTTCGATAGGTTATGAATGGCCCCTGTCAGAACCACGGCTTCCCCATGACCCACCTCGCCAAAGATTGCATCGCCTATAGGAAGCATATCACTCAGGAAGATGAGATGCAAGCGACGCAGGACGGGTACTGGGGAGATCGTGATGATGATGAGGGTGACAACGCAACCTCCGAGTATTCGGTGGCCCCCAAGCTTATCAAGATCGAAGACTCCAGAAGCTGACCCACAGGCAGGTCATGTGGCCACCCCAGCTGTACCACTGCACTTGTGGTGGTCCGAGCAGCCGATTACCTTCGATCGCAGCGATCATCCGTATCGGGTGGTCGAAGCCGGACGATTCCCCCTGGTGGTCAGCCCTGTCATCGAGACTGTGAGGATGACGAAGATCCTCATGGATGGAGGCAGCGGCAACATCCTTTACAAGGATGCGTTCGACAAGCTCAATGTGGACATAAGGAAGCTGCATGCGTCGCACTCCCCCTTCCACGGCATTGTCCCCGGGCGGCGCGCCATGCCCCTAGGCACAATAGATCTCTCTGTAACATTCGGGGACGCGGTACACTACCAGAAGGAGATACTCTTCTTTGAAGTTGTTGATTTCCAGGGACCCTAAAGCGCCATATTTAGGAGGCCGTGTTACGCCAAGTTCATGGTGGTTCCGAATTACGCCTACCTCAAGCTAAAAATGCCAGGCCACGCAGCGTCATAACATTATTTGGAAATTTCCAGAACACCTACCAGTGCGAGAGGGATCCTGTCGAATACGCGGAGGCCAATGCCCTAGATCTGGGGCCAAGAGGCAGGATTCGCTCGGGGGCTTCGGGTTACCCCTGCTCGCTGCCCGAGAAGAAGCTCATGCTGATGGCCCCAAGGCAACCGTCTCCCGCCGCCCTCGATCCCTCAGCATCAACTCAATCCGCCACTGGCCCCTACTCCCGAAGACCACACCAAGCAAGCACAGGACGAAGGCCTCATCAACAATGGGAAGAACCCCATCGGGTCTTGAGGAGGCGACCAATGATTTCCAGCTATGTTAGGTTCATTTTTATTTTTCAGTCTGTATGGTTATCGTTTCAATTCTGCAAAACATTTCATTGTCACATGAATAAATTGCGAACTCGCGAGTACCTTGCAGAGAACCTCTCTAGGATACTCGGGGGCTAGCTTTTGCAGTCGTTCTTTTGAGATTGTCCCCATCCTATGTAACAGAAAGTACCCTTTATGATAATGCCATTGGCATGCTACAAATTTACCATCCATCTCTCGTAAATAAAAGCAGCAGGGCATGTGCTATCTAATTATATATCGATCGTCAGCGTTGTCAGCGATGAGAAAGTATCCCTTCTGAATCTTGACCAGATGCTTTTGTTCCAAGTCGGCTTACACATACAGGCTCGTTCAGTCTTATAGTGCTAGTTGTCGTCCATGGATTCTTCCTCCTCGGGATGTATGTACTGCTTCATGTATTCTTCCGCGATAGTCTCCTTCAGCAAAGTTAACCTCTGGATGATCACTGGGTCACACATCTTTCTCGCATCCATAAAATCCGTCTCCTTGTTGAGATGGTATGAATCGAGCAGCATTTTGATCCATTTGTGGAGTTCGTTGGGAGTTCTGCATGGAAAGACCGGATTATGCCAATGCATTGAAAGTATCTTTACTATCTTATCACAACCTTATCACACACACACACAAAAAAAAACGCTCAAAAGTAAAATGGCACCCATTTATTGGGCAGCCAACCACCTGCTTTCTAACAAGACGAATGCACAGTCTATTCTGGCCTTCAAAGTTCAGCCTCCCTTTGAACTACGAACATTTGTTCCACATTGCAAATCCAATGCATCAACATAAAAAGACAATGTTCCCATAACCATTTAACATGCATAGTTTACATGGACACACGAGAAACTGAAAATAATAGTTAAGCACCAAGGCAGTCCCAAACATTAACTAGTTGAGCTACACAAAATCGGAAAAGGGCAGCAGCAATTGTGAGCTATCATTTTCTTAGGTAAAATGTTATAATTTCCTCATTAAAACCCTTTCCAAAGATATTACTCTGATGCCAAACTTTTGCGGTAACACATAAGGAACTCAATAAGCTATAATGTTATTAAAGCATTTAGATAACAGAATTACCCGTACAGATTCATGCAGCCAATTTAATATTATACATTCTCATTAAGAATTGACTATCTCATGACATAATGATTGGACAATCCAGCTTAACACTTGATAACATTAGCTCACAGTTAAGTGGAGCATGTGACCAGAAAAAAAAACTTAATTTTGAGGATAAACTAATCAAATTCCCCATGGATCAATCCAATCAACTCAAATAGTAGCAAAGAGTCTACATAACCTCATGCTGTTTGTCTACTTAACCCCCTTAACTATGAGCCAGGTATCAAGCATCCCGAAATATTTGAACCCTCAAAATAACAAGTAGGTGGTTTTGATCATGTGGCACATTACACTCATTGGTGTGGTAGTGACTTAGTGAATGAGATGTTGATCGTCCTCATCAGAAAAAAAAAAACTTGACCTACGGGGGGTAAGACGGCCCCCGGGCAATGCCTGGTAGAGAAGATCTCTCACGCAGATCAAGAAAACCCCCGAACCTCTGCCCCTGCACCCTTACACGGGACCGTTCACCATGTGAGCTGGTTCGGAACCACCGTGCTTTGAGTGAGTCGGACGAGGGGTTTTTTTTACCCAGGCCACGTAAATCCGCTCCCACTGGGAGTCGAACCCGAGTCACTGGGGTGCCATCCGGCCGCTCTAGCCATTCGGCCAAGAGTCTATTGGCTGATCGTCCTCATCAGACAGAGAGATGTTGTCATTGTCTTGGCTGCACAGAAAGAAGGATGTGGTTTGGCGACGCTTTCACATGATTTGATCTCCTTGGAGTTAGCGTATTTCTCAGCCTACGTTGACATGGTGGTCGTTAGTGGTGGAGAGAGGTGAAGGGAGTAAAGAGATGGAGAGAGTAAGACACTGAAGTGTGGGTCTAGAGTGATGTGGCATATGGTGTAGTTAAGTTTGTCTATGCCGGCATGCCATATCAGTAAAACCGCCCTCCAAAGTCCAAAAGGAAGTTATTTTGACAATTTTTGAGAAGTTAGTTGTCAAACATCAATTCCTGAGGGGATTATGTAGACTTATTCCTAAGGAAAATAAGGGAACAAGAACAGCTACATGTCTCCGACAAAACTGATATGCCACATCATGAAGACTTGCAATAATAAAATCAATAGAGACAACAAATAAATATCTTTGTTGAAAAAATCTTACGTGTAAAGAGCATCTTCGTCCTTGGCTTCACGCTCATCTCCGGGAGAGAAAGCAGTTGCAAGAGCACCAAATCTCTCTTCAGGCTCTTCAATATTCAGCAAATACTTCAGAAGCTTCATCTCCGGAGGTGAGATGCTCTTGAGGCTTTCTTTTGTAGTTGTATAAATATGATACATTATGTCCTTGACCTATGCCATGTATATGAATCAGCAAATACTATCTACAATGTTTAGGCGCTAGTTTTATAATAGTGTCATTTGCCTATTCAAAATATTAGCCAATGTTACTTACTTCACCATACAACTAGTAAGTACCAAAAAGGTATGTGGTTTTATACAACATGTTGGTGGTTCAGTTTCAAATATGAATTGGAAATAGAATCCACTTAGGTCTCGTTTGGCAGAGATCTAGCTCCAAGAATTCTTAGAGCTGAGTACTCCAAGCTTCAGAAATCTGTGGAGTTGGAGTTGGGTTTTCCTAGATCCAGACTCCAGGAATGTGGAGTTGGAGCTATGGGTACAGGGTACACCTGAATTGTTTGATTAAGCTGCTTTCTTTCCACTCTAGAAAAAAAAATAGTCTCAAAGTTCTTGATTTTAGAATACAAACTGAGCTGTGCCAAACAACTCATTCAGTATCATGTAAGCTAGTTTGCTACATTTGTACACATGTAAAAGGCAAAGGTAGGCTTGAGTTAATCATAATATCCTAGATGTGCATTATATGAATAGTAGTGATCTAGCACACATATTACAATGATGCATGGAAAAACATAGTAGATGTACCAGAAAAATAATCCTGGCACTGAAGACAACAATTTTATTTAGTTAAAAAGTTGTGGAGGATTATTAGAGTCATCTAGATTAACTTTACCATGATATTTGCTACACCTAGTCTTATCTACATTTTTACGAAGGCTCACTGAACCCTAATAAGCATTATGACGAATTATAAGTTTTCAACTTCCATAACAGACAATAGAAATCATTAAACATTTGCCTATTCAAGATTTACATAAAAATAAAAAAAATATCAAAGAGAATATAAAGGAAAAATGAAACTTTGTGCAAATTTACCAAACAATGAAGCCGGGTGGTATTACATCGACTGTCAGGATACCAAAATGCTATGTTAGATTTCTTATACATATATACCAAATTTTCATTACTTAATGCCTGATTTCTGCTGAAGCACAAATTGACAAGATGGTTATATTTCTAGCCTCGATGGTCTATGTTGTTTGATAGTACCACAGTGGGCCAATCAACACGATATCGATATCTCATAATGGGTTGAGTGTAACACTGTACCAACGACCCAGGTGGACCAGAATGTAGCAAGAAATCATGCTTAAACACAGGGAAACTCATACAACTTTGTTTATATTGCACTAAGACTAACCTTATCATTCATAGTTGTAGATTCTTTTGCAGCAGCCCAAGCTCTGTTAATGAGAAGAATTAGAGATGAATCAAGTTCTTTAGCCTTGGCTAAGCTTTTGATCTTGTCACAAGCACCATTTAGTGAAGAGGAATTCAGTATATCATCAAACTTCAACTGAGCAGATTCGATATCCAACTGTTCCAGTGTGCAATCATATGCATGAATTGCAGATAGGCATTTGGCCCCAAGCCTGACTATTCCTGCATAATATTGAGAACTAATCAGCTCATAATATAAAGTACAATATTCAGAACAATAACTAAAAGTAAAGTAGATACATTTGCCTGCCAATTCACACGACAAGAATTTGGTACTAACCAGTAACCACATGCTCATTACAATATGTTGACCTTGTCAACCAACCCAGATGAAGCAACAAACAAGACTAAATAAAGACAATCTAGTGATACTTCTATGTTCTGCATGTAACATTTTTGTTCTTCTGCAATTTTGGCTAACCAGAAATCATGATCCATGTGCTCAGGAAACAAAGAATCAAGTTCTCAAATTTGATCTGTTTCAATAACCTTAATATGATGTGATTATATGTTAGCGGTTAATCACCTTGGTATGAATCGAGTAATAAAGTGCGATACGTGAGTAAAAATTGATAAAGGTAGGTAGTTACCATCTCGCTCATCAAGGCCATTATAAGCATTCACAATGAAGTTAAGATGGCGGAAGAACTCCCCAGTGAAATCCTTCCTTCGTCTTGCAACAATAGCATTAATATCAGCAGGGTTCTCTCTGAGCTCAGTGAAGAGTTCCATGTGCTTCTCTATTTCATCATCTATCTGAATTAAAAACATGAACCATATTCACATAATTATGAGAACATCTGGATATTTTTTGTTTTGGTTATAGTGCACCTAATCTAACAATAATATCTTGTAATCTTAATACATGGAGTTCTTAAGGTTGATGTGACAAAAATTATACCAGCAACTGTGAAAACTCACTTAAATTGGTGATTGTACGTAAGGAGAACAGATAAGGACTTACCTTCTTAACTTTTCTAGCAAGTACAACCAACTTTTGTTTCAATGAAGGATCAGTATCCATATCTATGCGCACTTGACAGCGCTTGTAGAAGTGCTCCCTATACCTTCTCCACTCCTCTCTAAACACCAATAACTTTCTCCAGTCCTTTGTTTCTGGTTTCGTATACATGAAGAACTCAATGAATTTGTCGCAGATTTCAGTCATTGTGTACCCCATTGCAACTTCGGACTCAGTTTGGTCTTTCGCATTAGCAATGGTAGGACTAGCTACACAACCTGTAATTAAATGTAGTTCATGATGTAGGACATATTTTTCAAAGATATATAATGTAAGCATGAGCGTCTGGAGCATACACACATAGAGAAAGGGGTATAATCCAACTCAATAAAGGTCCCCTTAACAAGCATAGATTAGTCATAAGAAGAAAAAAACAATTGAATTGCAGTAAGATCATTCCCTAAAAGGAATTTTCAATAAGAAAATACTCTATTATTTTGCAGTTCTGATTTCAATCACATAACCCAAATCCACAATTTCCTAATATATGGAAAGAAGTTCATTGACATATCCACCCAGGTAATCTTATCTTACTGTTACCAGATGTGGGCTCTAGATCAAAATTTGCACTTTCCATTGTCTAAAAAATGTTCAAACTTTGCAAGGCTCGGGTTCCATCTTTTATGATCAATCGAAGCAGGCAGTTAATTTTTTTAGAATTTTCACTAAAGGAATATCGCAATTGGCCTAGGAAACAAAAATACTTGTGCCTCATAACTGAATCCCTTCAGTGCTCAGCAACATCCAATGCGGCATTAGGGCGATTCATCGAACACCTCTAAGGCAACACAAACGTGGTATAACCTATCCCTAGTTCCTCGCCCCAAGTTGCTTCTAAGTTCTCTGGCCCTGTTCGAATTGACTAAAAAAAAGTTGCTAGCAGCTAAAAAAAATCTAGCAAATACAAACACCTCAGCTTATGGTCCTTTTTTTTTAAATAAAGAGCTTATAGTCCATTTTGAACTATTAAACCACCCATAAGCTTATAAAAAGCTATTAGAGCTGAATTCACGAATTGACAAAAGAGAGAGGGGGGAGGGGGAGGAGGAATGTATTTGTGCCTTACGTGGTGGTGGTGGAGCTGCGGCGAGGCGGCTGCGCTGGGTCGACTGGGGAATGGGTACGGAGGCGGAGGAGGGAAAGAGGGACTGCGACGGGGCGGCGGCCGTTGACGCAGGCGAGGGTCGGGGAGCGTGGCAGAGGACGCCCGGGTTCGTCGCCATCGGTGGCAGCGTGGTGAGAGGAACCAACTGGAGGAGCGGTGGTGGACTGCGGGTTTAGGAGGTTTATCGTTTGCCTCGCCAAGCTCGAGCAGCAACAGTTGGACCCGCGGCCCGGCCGAGGCGTCGTGCCTTGCCGCCCGCGAGGTGGACGCCGGGACCGCTGCCTTGCCGGGTTCGAGTCGTCTGTCGCTGCGTGGGACACCGGAGGCGCAGCTCGCCTCGCCGTCGGCCCGTGGTGGTGAACGGTTTTTTTTTTTTTTTTTTGAAACTAGAACGGATAAATCGTGGGAACGGACAAAGGGGCTGTTCGGGATTTTTGTCCATTTTCTTCGCATTCTATTCCATTTTGCTGAAAATTGGCTTATACTGATTTATTTTGAAAGGAAAACATTGTTTATTCGCTGAAAAGTACTGCTGAAGTAGCGCAGACGAATAAGTTGAAACTCGTATAAGAATGAATTATATTCCGTTTCCCTGAAATTTGGCTTACGCTGATCTGTCATGAGAGAAAAATAATGTTCATTCGCTGAAAAGTACTGCTGAAATAGTGCAGACGAACAAGTTAAAACTCGTATAAGAATGAAATATGATTCCAGGTAAGTGGGTCTCATACAAGATATAAAGAAGATGTTGGTCGAGTAATACTGAAAAAAAATTATATATAGATATAAAGCTCGTGGCCCCACTTAAATTTTGTTTGAGTTTTGATTTTGGCTTCATTTGCAAAACGATAATGATAAGTCACGGTCGTCCGTCCGTGACTCTCGTTCGGACACAACTCAGTAGGAACAGGCCCATATTTTCATTTCTCTCATAAACATAAAAATGAATCCCTACTCGCTCATCCTTATCTCGGCGCCCGACGCAACAGCGTGCCCACTCATTCCTCCATGCCTCTTCCCCAACCGCGAGCTCGTCGGCTGCCCGTGCCCTACCGCCCTGCACCCCATCGCCGGCCACACCGCACGCCCGTCCTAGACAGTCGTCCGTCCATCCGTTTCCCATCGCCGTCATGCACGCCGCTGACCCCACCATGACCGTTGGGGCGCATGTGCCGTGGCACCTCAAGTCTTCTCCGACCGAGCCAGGGCACCCACGAGCTTGGGCGGTGATGGTGGTGCTCGCGCGCCATGGCTCACCACCGGTCCAACCCCGATGGCCAGAATCGACCGGTCCGGCCTTCCCCTCCCCTATGTTGCATATGTATGTTTCAAGTGTTTCAGGCGTTTTAGATGTATTTTGCAATTGTGTTATCTTGATGTTGTAAAAGTAGATTGAGGGGTGTTGCACATGTTACAAGTGTTTCAGAGACATGTTGCAAGCGTTTGTTCAAAATGTTTCATCTATTTTCACACGTATGTTACAATCGTTTTAAATCTGGATGTTGCATATGTTGCAATAGTATATTCCAAATGTTTTAGTTTCTTTCAATCTTATGTTGCAGCAGGTGGTTTCATGTTGCAAGTGTTTTTTAGATGTTTCATGTGCTTTCTCACACATGTTGCAAGAGTATGTTCAAAATATTTGATCTGATTTTAGTCTTATGTTGCATTCATGTTGCAAGTGTTTTATGTTGTTCAGCTGGGGGCAAGCTGGGGGCCAGCGGACGGGCACGCGGTGCGCTGAGGGCAGGGGCGAAGCCAATAAGTTGATTTTTTTGAATGTTAAGGGGGCCAACCACGTTGAATTTTCAAATTTTATTTAAATTTAAAAAAAAATAGTGGAAAATTCACATTCGTAGGGGGCCTAGGCCCCTGCCCGCCTCTCTTGTCTCCGCCCCTAGCCGGAGGGTTGACAGAAAGGGGCACTAGGGGCTGACGAATCGAGGTGTTGCAGGTCGGGGCATGCTTGGGATGTGCTCGTCCTCAGTCGTTCATCACGGCTTCTATGGGCGTGTTTGGTTACCTTCTGAGATGAGCCAGGCTGTACGTGGGCACCCAGGCTGCAGGTAGCCAGGCCAAGCGCATGCACAAGCCGGTGTTTGGCTATTCGTACTCACGGAGCCTGGCTGTTCGGAGTTTTTGTTTGGTTCACTGCATGCGAGCATCAGCTGTCTCACTGACATGTTCGGTCTGCATGCTTGCTTGGCTCGCGCGAGCCTGGCTGCGAAGGAACGGCGATTTTGGGCGTATGAGTTGAGCCTGGCTCACAAAGGAATCTTGCACCGCATGAGACAGGCCCAAACCTCCAACCAGCCAACCAAACGCTCGACTGCTGCATCCGTAGAGCCTGGCCGCGGCGTATGCAGGCAACCAAACACGCCCTATGTGTCGCTTGCGCTCAGAGTTGGAGACAGAAGAGGGGGTCAGCGGAAGGACCAGTAGGCACAGAGACGGGACAGAGTGCACTCGTGGGCAGGCGAAGGCGGACAGGAGCAGGACGAAGGCGGATGGGACTGACTGCACGAGCGGTACGTCCGGGCATCCAGGCACTATAGCCACCGCCCTTTGCAAAATCCAGAAAATGAAAACCCTATCTTTTTTCTTTTATGCTCTTCTCGCCCAACCGGACAGACGGCCCAGCCACAGCCCACACTCTCGCTCTCTCTCGTCCGCGCGCAGCAGCTGCTTCGCGGCAGCCCTGTTCTGGTCCGCTCTCTATGAGGTTTCTTCTTCTTTTTGTTTTTTTTTGTCACGCGTGATGACAACGCACGGGCACACAAAGCTTCACCACAGGTGGCACTGACTCTTTTTTGCTTCTCCCTCCATCCTTGTCACCTTGTGGATGCTCGCTAGCTCCACCACCATCAACCCCGAATCTGAACACCACTTCACCACGGAATGACGAGCGCCGACCCGACCGTCGTCTTGGTTCCAATCTGGGGCGTCGGCCACTTCGTCCCAATGATCGAGGCCGGCAAGCGGCTGCTCGCGCTCAGCAGCCGCCCGCTCACGCTCACCGTGCTCATCATGCCGGCGCCGACGGAGAAGCGCGCGTCCGAGATCGCCGAGCACATCCGCGAGGTGGAGACGGACTTCGCCGGCCTCGGCCTCGGCCTCGCCATCCGCTTCCACCACCTCCTGGCAACCGAGCCCCCGGCCGTGGCGGCCTACTCGGGCCCTGAGGAGTTCATCTCCCTCAACGTGCAGCCGTACGTGCCCTCACTTCTGCTCTCCAATCTGCAGACACGAGGCGCACAGCTGTGTGTAGGCGCATTAGGGTGCAGGGGTAAGTAAGTTTACAGGCGCATCAGTTGCATGCGAGATGTGCAGGTGCAGAGTTGCATGCAGGGGCAGGCTTTTGTTTTAAAAAGGCAGGGCAAGCGCAGCAGGCGGGGCGGGTACGGGCGTCCGGACGTGTCCTCGCGCCGGACGTCAAGGCGCTAGTTGTTCCATTATAGTTTTAGAAAAAAAAAATTGCTATAGGACACCGTTAAGATACATAATATGCTGATGGACACCGTCTAAAACGGAATTTGCCCAACACCATTACAAAATCGTATCCATTTGCCATAACATATGGTGTCTATTATTTTATTCATTTATACCCTTGTCTTCAACCTCCGGCTCTTCGCTGATATTTGCTCAAAATCATTGAAGTGATGGAAGAGATTGCTAAGGAAAACAATTCTTCACCAGTGTTTAGTTGTTAGATTAGTTAGAAGGGAAACATTTTTGAGCAATTAACTAAATCTAATTAAACATAAGGCATAGGAGCACCTTTGTTGCACTCATGCCGGTGCATAGTATTTTTTTAGTTTTTTTAGCAGAATAGACCTTTATTATTCTTCATAATAAGTACAGATGGCATCAGGCGGAAATACAAACCAAACATGTGTCCCTAAATTAGCATAAATACAACTCCTAGCAAAATTATGAGCATCCACATTTGATCGTCTCCCCTCATGGACGAACTCGACAAATATAAAATCATTCGATCTAGCTCTAATTTTCTGGACAATGTACCCATAAGAGCCCATATTACCTTCACGTATGCTTGCGACAACTCCAGCATTGTCGCATGCCACTTTGAAGTCCTAAAGTAGAAAATCGCTAGTAAGAGCCAGGCCTTCTTTACATGATATCGCCTCCACGGTCTCTAGCTCCATGCTTCCTTCCATCACTATTGCCGAGGCCCCAAGAAGCGTCCAGCAAAGTCACGTGCAACAGCTGCAGCAACAACAGTTCCTGAGTTCTTAGCCAAGGCTGCATCAACGTTAATCTTCATTAGCCCCGCCGGGGGAGGAATCCAGCGAGTATTGCTTCTCTGAACAGCGGGTCGATCCTTCACTTTTGGTTGCACCAATTGGAGATTAGCCACAAAACTAGTGATAAAATTATGAGTCGAGAGCGGGCTTTGATAAATATCTTCATGAATAGCTTTCCTTCTAGCATACCAAATAGCCCAAAGGGTCACGGTGACCCGGATTAGGTCCTCATGCTTCAGGGTTTGCATCACTACTTCCAACCAACCCCCTGCATCCTGATCCTCAATAAGATCGTGTCGTTGATCAACTTAGGATCATCATCCCCTCGCGATATCTACGGTACTGCCGAGGTCACCTGCGTTCCACACAATTTCCAGTGACGTTGGAAAAAGTGAGCTGGGAAACCATCTGGTATCGGGGGTAAGTTTTGCAGAATCCAGAAAATGAAAACTCTTTCCTTTTCTTTTCTGCTCTTTTTGCCCAACCGAACAGGCGGCCCAGCCGCAGCCCACACTCTTCCGCCCGCAGCAGCCGCTTCGCGGCCTGTTGGCAGCCCAGTGTCAGCCCGCTCTACATGAAGCTTTTTTTGTCACCCGTGACAACGCACTGGCACATTAAGCTTCGACAAACGTGGCAGCAACGCGCAGTGCGGTCTCGGAGCGTGAATGCATTGACTGACGCGCCAGGGCCCCACTTTGTTTCGTCGCGACAGTGTAAGCAGGTGACCAGAATCGCGGGATTCCAGGCCCATTCTCTCTTTCCCGTCTCTACTCCTCACTCTTTCCTCGTCAGTCCCCGTCCGCTCCTCGCTCGTCGTCTTTCCTTCCGTTCCACCCCGAATCCGAACCGAACACCACCACGGCATGACGAGCGCCGACCCGACCGTCGTCTTGGTTCCCGTCTGGGGCGTCGGCCACTTTGTGCCCATGATCGAGGCCGGCAAGCGGCTGCTCGCGCGCAGCAGCCGCCCGCTCTCGCTCACCGTGCTCATCATGCCGGCGCCGACGGAGAAGCGCGCGTCCGAGATCGCCGACCACATCCGCGAGGTGGAGAAGGAGTCCGCCGGCCTCGGCCTCGCCATCCGCTTCCACCACGTCCCGGCAGCCGAGCCCCCGCCCGTGGCCACCTACTCGGGCCCTGAGGAGTTCATCTCCCTCAACATGCAGCCGTACGTACCCCACGTGAGGGCGGCCGTGTCCGGCCTGGCCTGCCCCGTGGCCGCGCTCGTGGTGGACATCTTCTGCACGCCGCTGCTCGATGCGGCGCACGGCCTCGGGGTGCCCGCCTACGTGTACCTCATCTGCAGCGCGGCCATGTGCGCGCTCCTGCTGCGCTCCCCGGCGCTCGACGAGGAGGCCGCCGCCGCCGGCGACGTCGAGTTCGAGGAGATGGACGGCGGTGCGGTGCACGTGCCGGGGCTCCCACCGGTGCCCGCGTCCTGCCTCCCGTCGGGACTGGTCGACAGGAAGGTCCCGACGTACAGGTGGTTCCTGTACAACGGCAGGCGCTACCCGGAAGCCGCCGGCATCATCGTCAACACCGTCGCCGAGCTCGAGCCACACGTGCTCGCGGCCATCGCTGACGGCCGGTGCACGCGCGGGAACCGCGCTCCGACGGTGTACGCCGTCGGGCCGGTCCTCGCCGCCACCATTACTACTCCGCCGCCCGCGGACGCGGGGCAGCAACAGGAAGAACACGAGTGCGTGCGGTGGCTCGACACACAGCCGCCAGCGTCCGTGCTGTTCCTCTGCTTCGGGAGCGCGCGGTTCTTCACCGCGCGGCAGGCACACGAGATCGCGCACGCCCTGGACCGCAGCGGCCACCGCTTCCTGTGGGTGCTGCGCGGGCCGCCAGAGCACGGGACGAAGCTGTCCTCGGACGGGGACCTGGCCGAGCTGCTCCCGCCGGGGTTCTCGGAGAGGACCAAGGGCAGGGGGCTCGTGTGGCCGAAGTGGGCGCCGCAGAAGGAGATCCTGGCGCACGCCGCCGTGGGGGGGTTCGTCACGCACTGCGGCTGGAACTCGGTGCTCGAGAGCCTGTGGTTCGGCGTGCCCATGCTGACGTGGCCGTGGGCCGCCGAGCAGCACTACAACGCCTTCACGCTGGTGGCCGGCATGGGGGTCGCTGTCGCGATGGAGGTGCGTAGGAAGGAGGACAACTTCGTGGAGGCTGCCGAGATGGAGCGCGCAGTCCGAGCCCTCATGGGAGGCGCCGAGGGGAGCACGGCGAGGGAGAAGGCGAGGGAGATGAAGGCGGCTTGCCGGAGGGCCGTCGAGGAGGGCGGCTCGTCGTATGCGTCCTTGCAGAGACTCTGTGATGCACTCCATCAAGGTGCAGTGCTCCCAACAAAGTTTCCCCAGAATACATGAAAATAGATGGAAGAATGTGATTGATCTGGTGTTCCAGACTTCCAGGTTCAGTTGTGTTTGTGTGTTCAACCCAACTCTCAATCGAGGCTGTCGACCTTCACTTTGTTGATTTTGTTGTAAGAACATTTAAAAAATAATTATTATCTACTTTTGCTGATGTAGTTTGTTCAAATTTTTAGACACAAGAATTCTTTTTTCAGTCTCTGCTATGTACACACTACACAACCATGTATAGTCTCCGGCGGTCTTAAAGCTAGTAAGCTCTGAACAAGCAACTCAAAAATAAACAAGTGAATGAGGTCATGTTTGAATTAAGTAAAATACTAAGTTGATGCTAGTGGCTAAAATAGTTGTATCTTATCCAAACTGTCAACAGCCTATAGCCAATAAGACTATTTAAACTCATTAGTTACTAATAGTTAGCTAACTAAAAGCACGTAGTTAATATTAACTAGTTAAGATCATCTCCAGCAGGGCGCTCAAATAAGCCCACAAACTAAAATTTGAGGGCTCACGTAAAAAACACAGGTCCAACAGTGCCCCTACCCAAGCCCTTAAATTTGGGTGCCCCTCAAATCACCCCTCTCAACCCTCAATCTTGTGGGCATCCACCCTAGCCCCCATCCGGCAGTTGGCCGTTTTCCTTCCGCGTGCGCTTCTCTTCCCCGACGAGACTCACCTGCGCCCAGAAAAGAAGCCCCACCGGCGGACCTCCTCCACGCTCGCTCTCACCGCCCACGACCGCCTTCTCCTCACCGCCACCAGATCTGACCTCCTCCTCACCGGGGCCGTCAACCGGGGAAGAAGCTGCCGCCAGATCTGACCACCTCCTCCTCGCTGAGGCATGTGGCCACAGGAGAAGCATAGTGGCCTCCTCTCCTCCTCATACGGCCCCGGAGAAAAGTGACGTGTCCTCCTCTCCACCTCGCACGGCCATCGGAGATGCGCCGCAGCCTCCTCTCCTTGCGTGGCAGAAGCGCCACGGCCTCCCCCCTCGCGTGACAGAAGCGTCGCAGCCTCCTCTCCTCGTGTGTCTGTCGCGGACTCCTCTCATCACACGACTGTCGAAGAGCCGTCGCACGTCTCCTCCTCAATCTCCTCCCGATTCGATTTGTTTTTTTTTTGTGGCCGAGTAAGTCTACGACAAGAGGGTCCTACATGTCTAAAATAAATTTGAAGGCTCTGATTTGAGGACTCTAGTTGAAGCATATGCAAAAAAAAAAAAAAAGTCCTCAGAAATAAGGAGAGCCCCTAAATCAAAAGGAGGGTCTTCATTTATTAAGGGCTCCTGTTGGATGCTCTAATAGTAGCTACACATAACTATTAGCTGAACGTTGTATGAATGCAGTGGTTGGGTGGTTTGAATAGATGTATGAAGGTTTAAATTAATTATTTTTCTGTTTGCGTCCTTTTGGCGCCAAGGCACTGTGCGTGCTACCGTGTCCTTTGCTGCTGTCGCATCTCCTATATAGCTGGCTAGCTGCCGATTGCATGCTACTGTCGGTACACTGTTGTTGGTTTCAATAGTATAAATATTGATTAGCACCCGGTTAGTTTTGGCTTATTTGTTTATAAGCTGTACTTTTTCAGCCAACGAATAATCAGCCTATTCGGGAGACCGTATCGTATCGTGGATTATTTACTGCTGACTGGTTTGGTGTGAGAGAAAAACACTGTTTCCAACTGGAAATTTACGATCGTTTACGAGCAAGCGAACAGGCCGAATATTTTTCTCTCGCACCAAATCAGTTAACAGTACTTTCAGCAATGGTTTGTCAGCCAAACAAGCCCAAACGAACAGGACGCAGAACAACCAGTAAAAGGTAGCCTTAAGCAATAGTAAATACTACTACATACATACATCTCATACATTGTGTAACTTCACCTTAGACTAAAACACAACTCAAGTTTACGGTCAACCACAAAGCGTATAAATATTGATTGCTTTCTTCTTTCTCCGGCCATTTCTTCAATAGGTCACTACCACAGACATTGCATGAATATTATGGGTTTGTTTGCTAGAGTTTTACCTCTAGGTAAAACAGCTTCAGTTGCGGGTTGTGACTTTTTTTTTTTGGTGAAATAGCTCTGTTTAGCTCTAATTTCTCTAGTTGGAAAAATGTTTGATATCACTAGTAATAATTTTTAGACGTGGTTAAAATCAATTTTTTAGAAACGGTTCTAACAACCGACACTATGCCACCAACGGTAAAAATGGTTCATTTATAGGAGCGGATTTACGACCGACTCTAAAAAAAAGCATTTTTACAAATGGTTCTGCTAAGTCAACCGTTACTGAAGATCCATTTCTAAAGACGGTGCGTTGTGCAAACCGCTCCTAAAAACAATCTCTAGCATCGGATGGCCTTAGGCAACCGTCGTTGAAAATGTTTTTTCAGCATTAAAAAAAAAGCTCGCCGGCCAGCACACCGGCGGCGAGCCAGAACACGAAGCTCGCTGGGGCCTGGGGCTACCTAACAGAAGCGTAGCACATCAACTCAACTCTGCACCACTGGACAGTCACGCTAGGCAGCTAGCTGCGTGCCTCGCCAGATGTGTGTTGTGGCAGTATGCAATGTCGTCGCCGTGGTCGCGCCGCCGCCGCCGTCGCTGCAGTTGCGTCGTCGTCCTCATCGTCGCCACTGATGATCGATTTATACGAGAGAAAAATATTATTTTAATTAAAAATTTACAAGCATTTACGACGAGCAACGAAACGAAAAAGCTACTCGAGTGGGAGAGATACGGAGCAGTAGAAGTAGAATATAAGAAGATAATAAGATGCTCTGGCTGGGAAGGACTGAGGAGCACGTGGGTGGGTCCCACGCACATGGCAATGGACCTGTGGATGACATTCAAAGCACGCGCTCACAGAGTTTTCAACTACGAGCGCGCGAAATTAGCCCCCTTTAGTTTCAAAAATTTTTGACTTTTGGTTAGTGTAGTACTTTTATTTTTATTTGGCAAAAATTATCTAATTATAGATTATTTAGGTTTAAAAGATTCGTCTCACGATTTCTTGGTTAACTGTGTAATTGGTTTTTTTTTCGTCTATATTTAGTACTCTATGCATGTGCCGCAAGATTTGATGTGACGGAGAATCTTGAAAATTTTTTGTTTTTGGTTTGCATCTAAACGGGGCCTTAACTTTTTAGCGCTATGTAGAAGCGGGTCTAAATATGACCGCTACTAAGGTTCTGGCCGGGCTCCTGTCGGCTCGGGCTCATGTACTGTAGTTGGGTGTCGGCCGTTGGGTGGCCGACATGTGTCTATAGGAGCCGGAGCCGCGGAGCTAGAAAAATAAGTTTCTCCAGCTCCGGTTGTGTCAGTGAGACAGGAAAGGAGAAGAGAAAAAACGGCTCTGGTGAACAGTAACTGGGTGTCGACCGCTGGGTGGCCGACAGGCCGGAACCGGAGCCACCGGAGCCCTGTCAAAGAGGCTCTAAAAATCAAGTCTATTTTTAGGAACGGGTGGATTAAAAAAATCGACTCTAAAAATTAATTTTTTAAAGACGGATGTCTTAAGAGAATCGTCTCTGAAAATCACTCATTTTTAAATGCGGTTTACATAAGTAACCATCTTTAAAAATAGCATTTTCAAAGACGGTTCTTTTAACGGAACCGTTTCTAAAAATCGATACATTTTTAGAGGCAGATTTCTTAATGGACCAACCCCTGAAAATATATCTTCAGCAGCGATCACGGAGCTACGGTGCTCTCAGGCGATGTTATTAGAGGCAGTTTGCTAGTTTAACTGCCTTTGATAGAAAAGGGAGACGTCCCTAAAAATCTTTTCTATACTAGTGTATGTAGAATAGCTTCTCATGGCTACTAGAAATGATAAAATATCCATAATGTCCTGCTTTTTTCTTTTTTCTTTTTTGGGTTGTTTATTGCTACCATTATGATTTTTAAAGTTTGGAGAAATACCATTACTATTTATCTATTCTGAACTTCAGCATCACAATTCTTCCCATGTTTGAAATATGCCACGGTATACGTCTGGAGAGGCCTTGAGCCCACCGGTAGGCATCATCATTGTATTTTTCATATGGACAAAACTACCCCTTCCACTTTACTCTCTCTATGTCACTGGCATGTGGACCACACTAGTCATCCTTTTTCCCCCCTTCCTTCCCTGTCTTCTCTATGGCAGCTGCTTCTTCCCCAACTCCCATGGCGACCAAGTGGGCGTCGGCCGGTGTCGTGCCCCTCAGCCATGGCGGGGCAAAGCTCCCGCGCGGCCATGGCAGGTCGGAGATATCAACCTAGTAAAATTTATATAAATATTGCAAATATTTTATAGCTACAAATCTAGTTAAATTTAAAAAAAAGTTTGATTAGGACGCATATCTCGCAGTGATACTTATTTTGGGGCTATTGGAATATAAGTTGCGAGGGCTATGTGCCAACAACAATAGTAAGGGCTTTGCTTGCTTTGCGCCCTCGCCTGGTGTCTGGCTCAGGAAGCAAACACGTGCTAAGTCTCTATTTTTATTTATTTATTGTAATTATAAAGAGGTCCACCCGAATTCGCTCCTAATAATCGAGATGCAACAATAATCATCGGCATCACTACTGGATTCAGGAGATTTGCCGAGTGCCAGGGGCACTCGGCGAAGTCCCAAAAACACTCGGTAAACTCGATAAACTTGTTAATGGCAAACGCTAGTTTGCCGAGTGTTTTCTGTCAGGCACTCGACAAAGAAGTTGCCAAGTGCCCAAAAAACACCCGGCAAACTTTTTTTTTCAAAAAAAAATAAAAAAAAGGAACGCCGACACCACGCCCGCACCACCAGCACCGCCGCCGCCGCCGCCACCACCACCAACCACGTCGCCGCCACCACACCGGGGAAGAAGGGAGGGCCCCACCACGTCGCACTACCACCACATCGCACCACCACCATCCACGTCGCTGCCGCCACGCCGGGGAAGAAGGGAGGGCCCCACCACGCCGCACCACCACGCCTAGGCCGCCGCAACAGCCACGCCCGCCACCACCACCACGCCCGTCGTTGTCGGATCTAGAGAGGGAGGGCTGGGAGGGGGGCGACGCCGCCGGATCTGGGAGAGGGAGGGTCGGGAGAGGGAGGAGGGGAGGGCAGGGCCACGCCAGAGAGGGAGGAGGAGGGGGCACGCCAGAGAGGGAAGAAAGGAGGGGCGCGCCGGATCCGGGAGAGGGAGGATGAGGGTGGCGCCAAAGAGGGAGGAGGGCGGGGCCATGCCGGATCTAGGAGAGGGAGGAGGAGGGGGTGCGCCAGATCCGAGAGAGGGAGGAGGGGGCACACCGGAGAGGGAGGAGGGGGGCCACGCCAGAGAGGGAGGAGGGGGCGCCGGAGAGGGAGGAGGAGAGGGCAGGGCCGTGCCGGCGTCGGAGAGGGAGGAGGGGAGGGAGGGGAAGGGGGCGCGGGGGGAGGGGGTGTGCAGGAGAGGGGAGCAGGGGGCAGGGGAAGGAGGCGGTGTGCGGGGCAGGGGAAGGAGGGGGTGTGCGGGGTGCGGGAGAGGGGAGCGAGGGCTTGAGGAAATTTATTTGCGTCGGGTGGGGGCTTTGCCGAGTGCCAGATCCATGGGGCACTTGACAAATAATTTGTATGCCAAGTGTTTTAATAAAAACACTAGGTAAATCACATGTATGCCGAGTGTTTTAATTTTATCGAGTGTTTTTCGAAAAGCACTCGGCAAATAGATGTTTGTTGAGTGCCGAGATAATGCACTCGGTAAAAATAAAAACACTCGATGAAAGCATCTTGGCCCCTTGTTGGGTTTTGGTGATTAATGACAATACGTGATTACTGTGACTAACGTATGTTTTGCAGAAACAATTGAGTTAGGTCACAGTAATGGAGATCGATTGGGCAATCATGGTTGTCATGCCCCTACAATGGAAATCGTTTCGATTTTCAAAGGATGGACGACAAGGTTAAGGATGAGCTAGTTCTAAGTGTCGATTGGAGTTGAAGAGACACTTAGAGTAGTTTAGGACTTTGTTTTTCTTTTGGCCATACTATTAAGGGGGGTATGGATGGGTAGCTTGACCTAGGTGATTCTAGTGAGTTAGGTGTGGTGCACACTTGTTCTAACTAGTGCTAGGTAGCTCCTACATATGCCTAAGATCAAATGTAGCAAACTTCATTTACATATGATCGAGGTTTCGAAGTGAATGGAGGGTCAAATACTGACCGGATGCTAGTTTCGGTGTGATCGGACGCTGGCGCAGAGTCCGGTTAGTTCATTTGACTAAGGTGAAATCGTTCGGTGTGACCGGACGCTGAGAGCCAGCGTTCGGTCGTTTCCAGTAAGGTTCCAGAAAGGGTAAATCATGACCGAATGCTGGCAGCTTCCGGTCACACTGTAAACCCTGGAGTTTGGGGTGTACTGACCGTAGCGTCCGGTCACCCCCACAGAGGCACATAACGGTTCGTTTTTCAGCCCATGTTATAAATAGAAGCTCCACTCATGTGTGGAGTCACTTTTGCTCATTCCAATAGTTGAGAAACACGTTTGTGAGTGCCAAGAAGAGCAAGGTCCTAGTGAGGTGATTGAGATTTGAGAATCCAAGAGAGTAGCCTCATTAGTGAAGCAAGAGTAGCAAAGTGTGCATCCACCGTTCTCATTTAGCTTGTCATGGTCAAGTGAGAGTTCGTACTTGTTACTCTTGGTGATCACCATCACCTAGATGGCTTGGTGGTGATTGGGAGCTTGGTGATCATCCGGCGGAGCTTGTGGATGACCCAACTCAAGTTGTGAGCGGTTGTGGATGATTCACCGTAACGGAGTGTCAAAGAATCAACCCATAGAGAGCACTTGATCCTTACGTGGATCAAGGGGGAGCTACACCCTTGTGCGGGTGCTCCAACAAGGACTAGTGGGGAGTGGCGACTCTCCGATACCTCAGCAAAATATCGCCGCGTTTCCTCTCCTCTTTTTACTTTGAGCATTTACTTTGAGCAATTCAATTCTTGTCATTTATATTCCTAGAATTGCCATGCTAGAGTAGGATTGGAACTAGGTTGCTAAACTTTTGTGCGTTAGATCAATAGAAACACTTCTCTAGGCACAAGAGGTTAATTGGGCTAACCATATGACTTGTTTATTGCGAAGAAATTTAGAATTAGCCCAATTCACCCCCCCTCTCTTGGGCATCTTGATCCTTTCAATTGATATCAGAGCCTCGTGCTCATGCATTTAGGCTTAACCGCCTAGAGCAAGATGTCTCATGGAGATGGACCTCCTCTTATCTTTGAGGGAGATGATTTTCCTTATTGGAAAATTCGCATGGAGGCGTATCTAGAGGCTTTAGATGTTGGTATACTTAGAGCCACCTCACAAGGCTTCCCAAAACCTCGGGATGCTACTAACCTACAAGGCGATGAGGTTAATTACGAGAAGTGGAATGCAAAGGCTCGAAACACCATCTTTAGAGGCCTTTGCAAAGATGTGTTTAATCGAGTGAGGAACCACAAAGACGCCCATGCACTATGGTCGGACATTTGTGCGCTCCATGATAGAACCAAGAGTGAGCGTGAGGAACGCTATCATCTTGTCATGAAAAAGCTCAACTCTTTTGAAATGTTTCCTAAGGAAAGTGCTAATGAACTGTATTCACGTTTGAATGTTCTTATAGAGGAAGTTAATGGGCTTGGACTCACTCAAATGCAACCATCTGATGTTGTAAGAAAGATCTTGAGTGTCCTCCCCATTGATAAATATGGGCATATTGTGACCGTGCTACATCAAGGTGATCTTTCCACCGCTACACCGACACAAATCTTGGGGAAGATCAATGCTCATGAAATGTACATGCACATCACATCACAATATGGCTCATCCTCTACCAAGAAGAAAGATAAGGACTTAGCATTCAAAGCTAGCCAAGAGAAGGGCAAGGCAAGACTTGAGTATGAGAGCTCAAGTGAAGATGAAGTTGATAATGAAAGCCTTGCCCTCATGGTGAAGAAGACCGCCAAGATGCTAAACAAGCTCAACAAGAGTGGTATCAAGTTTGATGGCAAGAAGAAGAAGTTCTTTACAAGCTCAAGAAGAAAGTAAATCTCTGAGATGGATTACTACAATTGTGGCAAACTTGGTCATCTAGCTCACCAATGCACAAAGCCCAAGAAAGACAAGTTCAAGAACAAGAACAAGGACAAGAAAGATGATTCAAGCAATGAAGATGAAGATGAGAAGAAAAAGAACAAGCCATACAAGAAGAGAGATGGCAAGAAGAAGGACTTCCACAAGAAGAAGAAGAGTGGAAAGGCTTATATCGTCGGTGATTGGCTCACGGACATTGATTCATCTAGTGGATCATCCGATGATGAAAGTGACAATGAGAAGGTGGCCACCATTGCTATTGACTCATCATCTTCACCGCCACCACCGCCATCATCCTCTACACACCTATGCCTTATGGCCAAAGGTGAACGAAAGGTATCACATGATGATGATAGTAGTGGTGATGATCATGCTCATAATGATGATAGTGATAGTGATAGAGATGATGAATATGAGTCACCTACTTATGATGATCTTGCTAAACTAGTAAAGAAATACACTAAGATCATCATAAAGACTAGAGCTAAAAATGAAAAGCTTGAAATTAAGAATGATTCTCTTTTAGCTAAATGTAAGATAGCCGAAAAGGTTAGTGTTGAGCTTAGAGAAGCAAATGATGCTATGTCATCCAAACTCGAGCTCAAATCTTTTAAGAAAGTGCTCAAAGATAAACATGATAAACTTGAATGGGTGCACAAAGATCTCATCACTAGCCATAACAAGCTAAAAGATGAATACACTACTCTTAAGGTTAATCATGATACCCTTGTTATTGCTCAAGAATTTTTACCCAATGAGCCACATGATGCCACTAATGATGTTGTTAAGATTGATATAGTTACATCATGTGATGATCTAATTGATGAGAGCATTGAGCAAGGATCTAGTGGCAAAGGCAAGCAAGTGGTTGAGTGCAATGACTATGATGAGTATGTCAAGCTCAAGCATGACAATGAAAAGCTAAAGAAAGAGTATGAAGAGTTCAAAACCTACAACACCATTGTGCTAGAAACTCTTGATCATGATGGCAACTTGGTCCTTGAGAATGAGAAGCTGAAAGAAGAAAATAAGAAGCTCAAGGAAGAGAGGAACAAGGTTGCATTCAAGGAAGATAAAAGTAGTGACGCACTCAAGGAAGAGAACAAGAAGCTCAAGTTGGAAAAAGAACATCTCAAGATTGGATTGAGCAAGTTCACTAGAGGCAAATATCTTCAAAGTGAGCTCCTAATGAACACCATCATAAAGATGGATAGAAGTGGCATTGGGTACATGGCAAACAAAGAGAAGAAGGCTCAAGCTCAACAACAACAATCAAAACCAAAGCCAAAGAGATGCTTTGAGTGTGGACAAGAAGGCCACTTTGCTCATGAGTGCCAAACTCCACCACCACAACCCTTGTCCAAGCATGCTAGACCCTTTGCCTTCAATGCTCACTACATGCTTAGAAAGGATTCTAGTGGAAAGATGATAGTGATGTTCTTAGGTCCTCCCAACAAGAATAGGCCTAAGAAATTTTGGGTGGCAAAGTCACTTGTTGAGAAGGTGAAGGGCCCTCAATAAGTTTGGGTTCCTAAAGCTTGATCTCTTGTGTGTAGGTAAACTACATGACCAGTGGAAGTTATTAGGTTATTGATAGTGGTTGCACACAACATATGATCAGTGATTCTCGTATGTTCACCTCACTAAATAAAGAAGTAGATGGGCAAGAAAGAATCACATTTTGAGATAACTCAAAGGGCAAGGTCAAAGGATTGGGCAAAGTGGCAATATCAAATGATCATTCCATCTCCAATGTGCTATATGTTGCTTCATTGAGTTTCAACTTGCTATCCGTTGGACAATTATGTGATCTTGGCTTCCAATGCCTGTTTACCGAGAAGGAAGTTGTTGTATCCAAGAAGGATGATGATCAAGTGATATTCAAAGGGTTTAGATACAACAACCTATATCTAGTGGACTTCACCTCCGAAGATGTAAACTTGAAGACATGTCTATTCACCAAAACAACACTTGGGTGGCTATGGCATAGAAGACTTGCTCATGTTGGGATGAGCTCACTCAAGAAGCTTATGAAGAATGATTTGGTGAGAGGATTGAAGGATGTGAAGTTTGAGAAGGACAAGCTTTATAGTGCATGTCAAGCCGGCAAGCAAGTTGCAAATACACATCCAACAAAAGCTTTCATGTCGGTAGGGTTACAGTGGACGAGCCGAGCGCTGAGGTACGAGGGGCAAGCTAGAACTGGGCGCCATCATCATCTGACCCTGAGCTCTGTACTAACTGACCCTCTATGGCTAGAAGCATCACTAAAGAGGTCTGGGTCTGAGCTAGGGCAGGTGCTGCCTATGATGCTGCTGGTATGTCTATCGTAGGATCTAAAGATGCGATAGAAGAAGGGAGCCTCTGAGTAGTCACAGCAATGGGAGCTACTATAGAAGGACTTGGGGCATACATATGTGGTGGTGTAGGCATCCCTATCAACTCGCTAAAAGATGCTCCAAGACTCCTGGAGACTAATGTGTTAGGCACAAATAGCAAGGGTGAATAATCTAGTGTGAAGCCCATCTAAAGTGGTGTGAACTGTGGGGCTACCACTGGCGAGGATAACCACTGGGACGCATGTACCATGGGAGAAGCAAACGGAGCTAGAGGTTGTCCCTAACTCTAAAGCCCACTGGGCTGTACTGCTGGACTCATCATAGTGGTAGTAGGCTAACCAATCTGGGGCGAAAGCTGTGGCTGTGGGGCCCCAATGGCTGTCACTATATGCTGCATGAATCCCAAAAGTTGCTGCTGCATGAGTAACTGCTGCTGATGCATCTGCTGCTGGAGGACCTACTGCTGGCGCTGGAACTCGTCCTAACGAGCCTGAAACTATGCAAAGTTGGCAGTGGTCTGCTGAGCCTATCTAGCCTGATCCTACTGCATCCGCTCAAGGATAGCAATCAAAGCGGGGTCTGTCTGCGGGGTAGGTGGAGCAGAGCTAGAACTGCCGGCCTCTGCATCATGTCTGCATGGAGGCATCTGAGGAATAGGCAGGTAGTTGTCATCAGAACTATCACTAGACTCACTCCTCTCCTCCTTAGCCTCAAGCTGCTCCTCCTCAGTAGCTGCTATGCCTCTAATGATCTTGTCCTACTAAGCTGTAGACTTTAGTACATCTGGACGATGGCGAGGCTGAGTGGGTGCCTGTGGTGTGCTTGCCTGATCCTCTGTGCCATGTTATAAGCTAGAAACTCTATGGTGGCACCTCTATACTCTGCAACCATCTCTGGTGTCCTAACTTGCACAGCCTTGAGAATAAGGAATGTGATCCAATGTGCATATGGAAGCTACCTGTGACCCTTCAAGCCCTCAGCTATAGTATCCTCCATCTCTGATAGAAGGAGGTCCCAAATATCAAACATTGTCTGCTGCATCAGGGCGTTGAGGAGCCAAAGCTGGAGGTGAGTCAAACCCACTCTATATCCCATCCTAGGAAGTAGTGTCCTCCTTATGATAGCCTCTAGCACTCTAGCTATAGGAGTAAGGTCACTGGGGTTCCTCCTTGACCCCTCACTAAAGGGCTCCTTGAAGTAATGGAGCACAAGATCCATAGGGGGCACCATACCACCATGAGGACGCCTAGGAGGCTCTTGCTATCCATAACATACCTCATGTAACCTGACAGGCTGCTCCTATAACCTCAGTATCTCCCTGGCTCTCTGACTCATCATCTTGTAGTCTCTGCCTCTGAATGCAAAGTGTATAAAGTTATGATGCAGGTCAATGTAAAGTGAAGCATAGAACTGCCGAACCCAAGATGGTACATACAATCATGTCTGGCCAATCAGATCTGCTAGCCCCGATAGATATGCAAGGTAGGGGTGAATGTGCTCTCCAGCTGCTGTGACTATAGCCTCTATGCTGTAGACTCTCTGAGATCTGAAGACTGCTCAACTGTTCAGATAGACATTATAGAAATCCTCCTACAGTGGCATGTAGAAACCCTCTGCTGCTCTCTCATCCCTCCTGGGTGGAAACCACACATCAAACTCCATGAAGCGAAGCTATTGAACTTGCTTAGCCATGGTGGCCCTCAAGTCAAGGTGGGTCACTAGAGGTGGACCCTGTGGTCTAGGCGGTGGACGTGATCCCCTCCGCTGTGTCGGCGGCCTCGGTGAGACTGGAACACGTGAACGACCAGAGCGGCGTAGCTATGGCTAGGGTGTCTGCTCAGTCTCCTCGGACTCCTCGGCCTGCTGGCCCTCCTGAGTCTATTCTATCGGCTCTGCTGGTGGGGGCTGCTGCTGTGACTCCTGCTGTGACTCCCCCTAAGGCTGAGGATCCATAATGGGAAGACATCATCCTACCATCATGACAGTCCCAGATGGACTACCATGAAGATGCTCAATATGCTCAAGTCTACCCTGTGCCTCTATTGACAGATGATCTACAATAACAACTCCACTGCAGGCACCTCCTCTCTTGGCACGCTCTACGGCCTCAGCACTGTAGCTGCTCTGGCTGTCTCTGCATTAGGGTACTTGTGCTTCTTTGATGCAACCTTCTTCGTCGCCTTGCCTTTAGGACCTGTAGGCAGGTGAGGCGGAGGCCTCCGATCATCATCTCCTGGACCACCACCAACATTCTTGGTGCGAGCCATCTGATCTGACTAGAACCACTGCCACTGACAAGATCAACTATCCACTGACACTTTTGAGGCTTGGCCTCGATCCGTACTCACGAGCTTGGCCCTGAGTTGACAACTGCACCTGACACCACAACGGCATCGACTCGCTGCACGATGGAATAGATAGATATACAAATAAATACGATATATCTAATAGATACGAAACCCTGAGAGCAAGCAATTTAGATGCGAAATAGAAGCGACTGACTTGCTACCTGACGAAACAACGATCTGAGAAGATGAGAAGCGACACGCGGGGAACCTCTAGATTGGCTAGGGTTAGCTGGTCGGCGAGGATCGGCAATGCAATGCGGTGAATCGATGGCCGAGGGTTGCAATGATGGCCCTAGAGCTTTGGTAGTGGCACAGATGGCACTAGGGCATTGGCGCGGCTCAATGACATGCTGGGTGGTGTTGTTGTGGTGGCTTCTACGACGTGGGCAGGCAGAGCACGGTGGCTTCACTGGATAGGGCGCAGTGGTGCGGTGAACACGGGTGCGGCGTGGAGGTGGGTGCGCCATAGACATGGGGAGGCTCATGGTGGCGTGTGGGTGGAGCTTGATGGTGCTGGCATGGGGAAGTGCTGTGCGGGCGTGGCGGCGGTGGAGGCACGGTGGTGTGGGTAGAGGCGAGCACAGGCAGCACTTCGGCGGCTAGGGCTTGCGGCGGCTTGGGACTAGAGAGGCTCGACGATGTCGGCAGTTAGGGCAAACACACGCACGAGATTTGGATTAAATAAGGGTCCCCCAACGAGTCAGAAAAGGAGATGGGGAAAGAGATCTGATGCCGCACAAAATCTACTGACCGAATGTGTCTGGTGGACACCGACCGGACACAGCCAGAGTCCAATTAACTTTGCCTTCGTCTTCTTCACACGACCGGACGCTGAGACGTCTTCTGACCGGACGCTGAAAGACAGAGTCCGATCACTCCTTTGCAGCGAGTTCACCTCCTGTGAACTGACCGGACGCTGGACTGCAGCGTCCGATCACTCTTTTCCAGCAAATCTTCAATGTTCCTTCGTGCTGCCTATTCCTAATCAAGTCCCAACTTAAATAAGATCCAAATAAACAACAATTAGGATTGATGTGAGTGACCTCTCTCAAACCCTCAAGTTTTTCAAAATATTTTGCCTTAGGCTATAGTTCTTTTTATGAAAATAGGCAATAAAAGGGCAACTGGAACAAAATGACAAAACAACATTCATGCATATGCAATACTTGTAAGTAAATCTAGTTGCTTATCAAGTTTGATCCAAGGTTAAGCTTCTTCACACGTTTTTCGGCGGTTATCTTAACCATGTTAGACAAGCCCTATATGCATTACCAAAAATTAAACGTGTTGTATATTACAATGAATGCAAGGGACAACACAAGCTCATCTTTTAGTGAAGTTACTAAAATCAAGTACATTGAGCTCATTCCGCAATCTACAAAATGTAGCCTCATCTAGCGGTTTAGTGAAGATATCCGCTAATTGATCTTCGGTTCTTACACCTTCTAGTGATATATCTTTTTTAGCAACATGATCTCTTAGAAAGTGATGGTGGATATCTATGTGCTTGGTGCGAGAGTGTTAAACCAGATTATTTGTAAGTTTTACCACACTTTCATTGTCGCACAAAAGAGGTACCTTTTCTAGAACTACACCATACTCTAGCAAAGTTTGTTTTATGTATAGTATTTGTGCACAACAAGCACCCACGACAATATATTCCGCTTTAGCGGTGGACAAAGCCACACTATTTTGTTTCTTGGAGGACTAAGACACAAGTAATCTACCAAGCAAATGGCACCCTTCGGATGTGCTTTTTCTATCAACTTTGCAACCGGCATAATTCGAATCGAAATAGCTAACTAATTCAAGTATAGCTCCTTTGGGATACCATAGACCAATGCTTGGTGTGTGCTTAAGATACCTAAGGATTCTTTTTATGGCAATTAAATGTGTTTCCTTAGGATTAACTTGAAATATAGCACATATACACACACTAAACATGATGTCGGGCCTAGATGCGGTTAAATACAACAAGCTACCAATCATGGAATGGTAGAGAGTTTGATCAACCAGGTTACCTCCCTCATCTAGGTCGAGATGTCCATTGGTAGGCATTGGTGTCTTGATTGGCTTACATTCATCCATCTTGAATCTCTTGAGAAGATCTTTTGCGTATTTCCCTTCTCTCATTTGCTTGACTTGAAAACCAAGAAAGAATGTAAGCTCACCAATCATTGACATCTCGAACTCCTTTGACATCAATTCACCAAATTCTTTGCATGAGTCTTCATTTGATGATCCAAAGATGATATCATCAACATATAATTGACAAATGAAGATATGCCCATTAAGCTTCTTGGTGAATAGTGTGGTGTCGACCTTCCCAATGATGAAGCCCTTCTCAATGAGGAAGTCCCAAAGGCGCTCATACCAAGCTCTTGGGGCTTGCTTAAGCCCATATAGTGCCTTGGACAACCTATAAACATGATTAGGATATCTAGGGTCTTCAAACCTAGGAGGTTGATCAATATAGACTAGTTCATTAATAAAGCCATTTAAAAATGCACTTTTCACATTCATTTGATATAGTTTCATTTCATGATGTGATGCATATGCAAGTAGGATACGGATGGCTTCTAATCTTGCAACCGGTGCGAAGGTCTCCCCAAAATCCAAACCTTCAATTTGGGAGAACCCCTTTGCAACTAGTCTTGTCTTGTTCCTCACAACAACATCTTGATCATCTTGCTTGTTGCGGAACACCCACTTTGTTCCAATGACTCTTGCACCTGTTGGTCACTCTTCAAGAGTCCAAACTTCATTGCGAGTGAAGTTGTTCAACTCTTCATGCATGGCATTGATCCAATCCGGATCTTTAAGAGCTTCTTCTACCTTGGTAGGCTCATAGCAAGAGACAAAAGAGTGATGAGTAATAAATGAAGACAGTTTTTGAGATCGAGTCATTACACCTTTTGATGTACTCCCTATGCTGAGATCTTGTGGATGATCTTGTACGAGAGGTGTATTTCTTCTATTGACCACTTGAGGAGGAGGTTGTGGAGCATCAACATCTTATGCTTGCACCACCATTTGCTCATGGGAGACATGAGTATCTTCATTTTCTACTCTCCCATCTTTTTCACCATCTTGTGGCACACTTGATGAAGAAGGTTGATCAATGACTCGTACATCATCTTCATTATCTTTTGGCTTGATGTCTCCCACCAGAATATTCTTCATAGCCTCCCTTAATGGTTCATCATCTACATCATCAAGATTCTCATGTGCTCCTTGGGAGCCGTTAGATTCATCAAATTTCATATCATCTGTTTCTTCAACCAAGCCAGTGGCATGATTAAATACTCTATATGCTTTGAACTTTGATGAGTAACCAACAAGAAAACCAATATCACAACATCTTTGGAACTTCCCTAGGTGTTGCCTCTTTTTGTAGATGTAGCATTTGCAACCAAATACCCTAAAGGAGACGTCCGGCTTCTTCCCATTGAGCAACTCATAAGGTGTCTTGCCAAGGAACTTTTGAAGGAATAGGCAGTTGGATGCATAGCATGTGGTGTTGATTGCTTCCGCCCATAGAGCTTTGGGGGTGTTGTACTCATCAAGCATTGTTCTTGCAACAGTGATCAATGTCTGGTTCTTCCTCTCAACTACACCATTTTGTTGAGGAGTATAAGTTACATAGACTTCATGTTTGATTCCAACTTCATCACAATAGGCTTCAATGTTTGTGTTGTCAAATTCTTTCCCATTGTCACTTCTAATCTTTTTGAGCTTCACTTCAAATTCATTTTGAGCTCTCTTGCCAAACTTCTTGAAGCAAGATGCAACTTTGGATTTGTCATGAAGAAAGAATACCCATGTATACCTTGAATAGTCATCAACAATCACAAGACAATAAAGATTTTCTTCCAAACTCTTGTATGTTGTTGGTCCAAATAAATCTATGTGAAGGAGTTCTAGCACTCTTGTGGTTGATATGAAAGCTTTTGTTGGATGAGTATTTGCATCTTGCTTGCCGGCTTGACATGCACTACAAAGCTTGTCTTTTTCAAACTTCACATCCTTCAACCCTCTCACCAAATCATTCTTCATAAGCTTCTTGAGTGAGCTCATCCCAACATGAGCAAGTCTTCTATGCCATAGCCACCCAAGTGTTGTTTTAGTGAATAAGCAAGTCTTCAAATTTGCATCTTCGGAGGTGATGTCCACTAGATATAAGTTGTTATATCTAAATCCATTGAATATCACTTGATTATCATCTACCTTAGATACAACAACCTCCTTCTTGGTGAACAAGCATTGGAAGCCAAGATCACACAATTGTCCAACGGATAGCAAGTTGAAGCTCAAAGAAGCAACATATAGCACATTAGAGATGGAATGATCATTTGATATTGCCACTTTGCCCAATCCTTTAACCTTGCCCTTTGAGTTATCTCCAAATGTTATTTTCTCTTGTCCATCTACCTCTTCATCTAGTGAGGTGAACATATGAGGATCACCGGTCATATATTGAGTGCAACCACTATCAATATCCCAATAACTTCCACCGGTCTTGTAGTTCACCTACACACAAGAGATTCAAGCTTTAGGAACCCAAACTTGTTGAGGGCCCTTCACCTTCTCAACAAGTGACTTAGCCACCCAAATCTTCTTAGGCCTATTCTTATTAGGGGGTCCTAAGAACATGACTTTCATCTTTCCACTAGAATCCTTTCTAAGCATATAGTGAGCATTGAAGGCAAAGGGTCTAGCATGCTTGGGCATGGGTTGTAGCGGTGGAGTTTGGCACTCATGAGCAAAGTGGCCTTCTTGTCCACACTCAAAACATCTCTTTGGCTATGGCTTTGGCTTTAATTGTTGTTGTTGAACTTGAGCCTTCTTCTTTTCTACACTTGCCACATATCCAATGCCACTTCTATCTATCTTCATGACAGTGTTCATGAGTAGCTCACTATGGAGATGCTTGCCTCTTGCAAACTTGCTCAATCCCATCTTGAGATGCTCTTTTTCCATCTTGAGCTTCTTGTTCTCTTCCTTAAGAACATCATTGTTCTTCTCTTCCTTGAGCTTCTTTTTCTCTTCTTTGAGCTTCTCATTCTCAAGGATCAACTCTTTATCATGATCAAGAGTTTCTAGCACAATGGTGTTGTGGCTTTTCATTTCTTCAAGATCTTTCATGAGCTTTTCATTTGCATTCTTGAGCTTGACATATTCATCATAGTCATTGCACTCAACCACTTTCTTGCCTTTGCCACTAGATCCTTGCTCAATGCTCTCATCAATTAAATCATCACATGATGTAGCTATATCAATCTTAGCAACATGGTTAGTAGCATCATGTGGCTTATTTGGTAAAAATTCTTGAACAATAACAAGAGTATCATAATTGATCTTTAGAGTTGTATATTCATCTTTTAGCTTGTTGTGGCTAGTGATGAGCTCATTGTGCACCCACTCAAGTTTATCATGTTTATCTTTAAGCTCTTTCTTAGATGATTTGAGCTCCTTGAGTTTGGATGATATAGCATCATTTGTTTCTTTAAGCTCAACATTAGCCTTTTCCAATGTATCACATTTTGCTAAGAGTGAATCATTTTTTAGCATCAAGCTTTTCATTTTTAGCTCTACTCTTTCTAATGATCTTAGTGTAGTTTCTTAGTATTTTGACAAGATCATCATATGAAGGTGAATCATCATCATTGCTATCGCTATCATCATCACTAGCTTGCTCATCATCACTACTATTATCATTATTAGTTACCTTGCGTTCACCCTTAGCCATAAGGCATAGGTGTGTAGAGTATGATGGCGATGGTGGTGGTGAAGATGAAAGATCAATAGCAATGGCGGCCACCTTTTCATCTTTACTATCATCATCGGAAGATCCACTAGATGAATCAATGTCCATGAGCCAATCACCGACGATGTAGGCCTTTCCACTCTTCTTCTTCTTATGGAAGTCCCTCTTTTTGCCATCTCTCTTCTTGTATGGCTTGTTCTTCTTCTTCTCATCTTCATCTTCGTTACTTGAGTCATCTTTCTTGCCCTTGTTCTTGTTCTTGAACTTGTCTTTCTTGGGCTTGGTGCATTGATGTGCTAGATGACCAAGTTCACCACAATTGAAGCAATCCATTTTGGAGATTGGCTTTCTTCTAGAGCTTGTGAAGAACTTCTTCTTGCCGTCGAACTTGATGCCACTCTTATTTAGCTTCTTTAGCATCTTGGCGGCTTTCCTCACCATGAGAGCAATATTTTCATCTTCATCTACTTCATCACTTGAGCTCTCATACTCAAGTCTTGCTTTGCCCGTATCTTGGCTAGCCTTGAATGCTAAGTCCTTCTCTTTCTTCTTGGTAGAGGATGAGCCATCTTGTGGCGTGATGTGCATGTACATCTCATAAGCATTAATCTTTCCCAAGATTTGTGTCGGTGTAGCGGCGGAAAGATCACCTTGATGTAGCACGGTCACAATATGCCCATATTTGTCAATGGGGAGGACACTCAAGATCTTTCTCACAACGTCAAATGGTGACATTTGAGTAAGTCAAAGCCCATTGACTTCCTCTATAAGAACATTTAAATGTGAATACATCTGATTAGCACATTCTTTGGGAAGCATCTCAAATGAATTTAGCTTTTTAATTACAAGATGATAGCATTCCTCACGCTCACTCTTGGTTCCCTCATGGAGCGCACAAATATCCGACCATAGTGCATGGGCGTCTTTGTGGTTCCTTACGCGGTTGAACACATCTTTGCAAAGGCCTCTAAAGATGGTGTTTCGAGCCTTTGCATTCCACTTTTCATAATTAACCTCATCGCCTTGTAAGTAAGTAGTATCCCGAGGTTTTGGGAAGCCTTGTGAGGCGGCTCTAAGTATACCAACGTCTAGAGCTTCTAAGTACGCCTCTATGTGGATTTTCCAATATGGAAAGTCATCTCCGTCAAAGATAAGAGGAGGTCCATCCCCGTGAGACATCTTACTCTAAGCGATTAAGCTTAAAAATATGAGCACGAGGCTCTGATACCAATTGAAAGGATTAAGATGCCCAAGAGAGGGGGTAAATTAGGCTAATTCTAAATTTTCTTGTAATAATTAAAGCCTACGGTTAGCCCAATTAATCCCTTGTGCCTAGAAAAGTGTTTCTATTAATCTAACGCACAAAGGACTTGCAACCTATGTTCCAAACTTACTCTAGCAAGGCAATTCTATGAATGTAACAGCAAGTATTGAATTGCTCAAAGTAAATGCTCAAAGTAAATAGAGAGAGAGGAACGCGGCGATGTTTTGTCAAGGTATCGGAGAGTCGCCACTCCCCACTAGTCCTCGTTGGAGCACCCGCGCAAGGGTGTAGCTCCCTCTTGATCTACGCAAGGATCAAGTTCTCTCTATGGGTTGATTCTTCGACACTCTGTCATGGTGAATCACCCACAACCGCTCACAACTTGAGTTGGGTCACCCACAAGCTCCGCCGGGTGATCACCAAGCTCCCAATCACTACCAAGCCATCTAGGTGATGGCGATCACCAAGAGTAATAAGCACAAACTCTTACTTGACCACGCAAAGCCTAATGAGAATGATGAATGCACACTTTGCTACTCTTGATTCACTAATGAGGCTACTCTCTTGGATTCTCAAATCTCAATTACCTCACTAGGACCTTACTCTTCTTGGCACTTACAAACATGTTTCTCAGCTGTTGGAATGAGCAAAAGTGACTCCACACACGAGTGGAGCTTCTATTTATAACAAGGGATGAAAAACGAACCGTTATGTGCCTTTGCGGGTGATCGGACGCTCCGGTCATATTGACCGGATGCTCCGGTCAGTTCAACCCACACACCAGTGATTAAGTGTTGACTAGACGCTGGCAGGGTCCGATCACCACTGACCAGACGCATTGGCCGCGTTAAACCCTCACTGGAACCTTACTATACTCGATCGGACGCTGAACCCCTAGGGTCCGGTCAGTACTGACCGGACACGTCCGGTCACAGATTTCCTCTTTTGGAACCTTACTGGAGTCGACCAGACGTTGGACCTCAGCATCCGGTCACTTGACCACTCCAGCATCCAGTCACGCTAGACGCAATCCCCTTGGTCAAATGAACTGATCGGGCCCTACGGCCAGTGTCCGGTCGCACCTAAGCCAGCGTCCGGTCAGCATTTGACCCTCCATTCACTTCCAACTCTTGATCATATGTGAATGAAGTTTGCTCCAAAGGATCTTGGGCATATGTAGGAGCTACCTAGTGCTAGTTTTAACAAGTGTGCACCACACCTAACTCACTAGACTCACCTAGGTCAAGCTACCCGTCCATACCCCCCTTAATAGTACGACCAAAGGAAAAACAAAGTCCTAAACTACTCTAAGTGTCTCTCCAACTCCAATCGACACTTAGAATTAGTCATCCTTAACCTTGTCATCCATCCTTTGAAAATCGAAATGATTTCCATCGTAGGGGTATGACCACCTTAATTGCCCAATTGATCTCCATTACCATGACCTAACTTAGTTGTCTCTGCAAAACACACGTTAGTCATAGTAATCTTGTATTGTCATTAATCACCAAAACATAACAAGGGGCCTAGATGCTTTCAACCTACTTATGATGATCTTGCTAAACTACTAAAGAAATACGCTAAGATCATCATAAAGACTAGAGCTAAAAATAAAAAGCTTGAAATTAAGAATGATTCTCTTTTAGCTAAATGTGAGATAGCCGAAAAGGCTAGTGTTGAGCTTAGAGAAGTAAATGATGCTATGTCATCTAAACTCAAAGAGCTCAAATCTTCTAAGAAAGAGCTCAAAGATAAACATGATAAACTTGAATGGGTGCACAAAGATCTCATCACTAGCCATAACAAGCTAAAAGATGAATACACTACTCTTAAGGTTAATCATGATACCCTTGTTATTGCTCAAGAATTTTTACCCAATGAGCCACATGATGCCACTAATGATGTTGTTAAGATTGATATAGTTACATCATGTGATGATCTAATTGATGAGAGCATTGAGCAAGGATCTAGTGGCAAAGGCAAGCAAGTGGTTGAGTGCAATGACTATGATGAGTATGTCAAGCTCAAGCATGACAATGAAAAGCTAAAGAAAGAGTTTGAAGAGTTCCAAACCCACAACACCATTGTGCTAGAAACTCTTGATCATGATGGCAACTTGGTCCTTGAGAATGAGAAGCTAAAAGAAGAAAACAAGAAGCTCAAGGAAGAGAGGAATAAGGTTGCACTCAAGGAAGATAAAAGTAGTGATGCACTCATGGAAGAGAACAAGAAGCTTAAGTTGGAAAAAGAGCATCTCAAGATTGGATTGAGTAAGTTCACTAGAGGCAAATATCTTCAAAGTGAGCTCCTAATGAACACCATCATGAAGATGGATAGAAGTGGCATTGGGTACATGGCAAACAAAGAGAAGAAGGCTCAAGCTCAATAACAACAATCAAAACCAAAGCCAAAGAGATACTTTGAGTGTGGACAAGAAGGCCACTTTGCTCATGAGTGCCAAACTCCACCACCACAACCCTTGTCCAAGCATGCTAGACCCTTTGCCTTCAATGCTCACTACATGCTTAGAAAGGATTCTAGTGGAAAGATGAAAGTGATGTTCTTATGTCCTCCCAACAAAAATAGGCCTAAGAAAATTTGGGTGGCAAAGTCACTTGTTGAGAAGGTGAAGGGCCCTCAACAAGTTTGGGTTCCTAAAGCTTGATCTCTTGTGTGAAGGTGAACTACAAGACCGGTGGAAGTCATTGGGTTATTGATAGTGGTTGCACACAACATATGATTGGTGATTCTTGTATGTTCACCTCACTAAATAAAGAAGTAGATGGGCAAGAAAGAATCATATTTGGAGATAACTCAAAGGGCAAGGTCAAAGGATTGGGTAAAATGGCAATATCAAATGATCATTCCATCTCCAATGTGCTATATGTTGCTTCATTGAGTTTCAACTTGCTATCCATTGGACAATTGTGTGATCTTGGCTTCCAATGCTTGTTTACCGGGAAGGAAGTTGTTGTATCTAAGAAGGATGATGATCAAGTGATATTCAAAGGGTTTAGATACAACAACCTATATCTAGTGGACTTCACCTTCGAAGATGCAAACTTGAAGACATGCCTATTCACCAAAACAATACTTGGGTGGCTATGGCATAGAAGACTTGCTCATGTTGGGATGAGCTCACTTAAGAAGCTTATGAAGAATGATTTGGAGAGAGGATTGAAGGATGTGAAGTTTGAGAAGGACAAACTTTGTTGTGCATGTCAAGCCGACAAGCAAGTTGCAAATACCTATCCAACAAATGCTTTCATGTCAACTGCAAGAGTGCTAGAACTCCTTCACATGGACTTATTTGGACCAACAACATACAAGAGTTTGGGAGGAAATCTATATTGTCTTGTAATTGTTGATGATTATTCAAGGTATACATGGGTATTCTTCCTTCATGACAAATCCGAAGTTGCATCTTGCTTCAAGAAGTTTGCTAAGAGAGCATAAAATAAATTTGAAGTGAAGCTCAAGAAGATAAGAAGTGACAATGGGAAAGAGTTTGACAACACAAACATAGAAAGCTTATTGTGATGAAGTTGGAATCAAACATGAAGTCTCCGCAACATATACCCCTCAACAAAATGGTGTAGTTGAGAGGAAGAACCGGACATTGATAACTCTTGCTAGAACAATGCTTGATGAGTACAACACCTCCGAAGCTCTATGGGCGGAAGTAATCAACATTGCATGCTATGCATCCAACCGCCTATTCCTTCAAAAGTTCCTTGGCAAGACTCCTTATGAGTTGCTCAATGGGAACAAGCCGGGCGTCTCCTTCTTTAGGGTGTTTGGTTGCAAATGCTATATCTACAAGAAGCGGCAACACCTAGGGAAGTTTCATAGATGTTGTGATATTAGTTTTCTTGTTGGTTACTCATCAAAGTCCAAAGCATATATAGTATTTAATCATGCCACTAACTTGGTTGAAGAAACATATGATGTAGAATTTGATGAATCTAATGGCTCCCAAGGGGCACATAAGAATCTTGATAATGTAGGTGATGAACCATTGAGGGAGGCTATAAAGAACATTCCAGTGGGAGACATCAAGCCTAAAGATGATGAAGATGATGTACAAGTGATTGATCCACCTTCTTCATCAAGTGTGCCACAAGATGATGACAAAGATGGGAGAGTAGAAAATGAAGATACTCATGTCTCCCATGAATAAATGGTGGTACAAGCATAAGATGTTGATGCTCCACAACCTCCCCTGAAGTGGTCAATAGAAGAAATACACCCCTACTTTAAGATCATTCACAAGATCTCATCATAGGGAGTCCATCAAAGGGTGTAATGACTCGATCTTAAAAAACTTGCTTCATTTATTGCTCATCACTCTTTTGTCTCTTGCTTTGAGCCCACTAAGGTAGAAGAAGCTCTTCAACATCCGGATTGGATAAATGCCATGCATGAAGAGTTGAACAACTTCACTCGCAATGAAGTTTGGACTCTTGAAGAGCGGCCAAAAGGTACAAGAGTCATTGGAACAAAGTGCGTGTTCCGAAACAAGCAAGATGATCAAGGTGTTGTTGTGAGGAACAAGGCAAGACTAGTTGCAAAGGGATTCTCTCAAGTTGAAGGTTTGGATTTTGAAGAGACCTTTGCCCTGGTTGCAAGATTAGAAGCCATACGTATCCTCCTTGCATATGCATCACATCATGAAATAAAACTTTATCAAATGGATGTGAAAAGTGCATTCTTAAATGGCTTTATTAATGAACTAGTCTATGTTGATCAACCTCTCGAGTTTGAAGACCCTAGATATCCGAATCATGTTTATAGGTTATCCAAGGCACTATATGGGCTTAAGCAAGCCCTAAGAGCTTAGTATGAGCGCCTTCAGGACTTTCTCATTGAGAAGGGCTTCATCATTGGGAAGGTAGACACCACACTATTCACCAAGAAGCTTGATGGGCATATCTTCATTTGTCAAGTGTATGTTGATGATATTATCTTTGGATCATCAAATGAAGACTCATGCAAAGAATTTGGTGAATTGATGTCGAAGGAATTCGAGATGTCAATGATTGGTGAGCTTACATTCTTTCTTAGTTTTCAAGTCAAGCAAATGAGAGAAGGGATTTTCATCTCTCAAGAAAAATACACTAATGATCTTCTTAAGAGATTCAAGATGGATGAATGTAAGTCAATCAAGATACCAATGCCAACCAATGGATATCTTGACCTAGATGAGGGAGGTAACCCGGTTGATCAAACTCTCTACCGCTCTATGATTGGTAGCTTGTTGTATTTGATCGCATCTAGGCTCGACATCATGTTTAGTGTGTGTATGTGCGCTAGGTTTCAAGCTAATCCTAAGGAAACTCATTTAATTGCCGTAAAAAAATCCTTAGGTATCTTAAGCACACACCAAGCATTGGCCTTTGGTATCCTAAAGGAGCTAGATTTGAATTAATTGGCTATTCCGATTCGGATTATGCCAGATGCAAAGTTGATAGAAAAAGCACATCCAGAGGGTGCCATTTGCTTGGTAGATCACTTGTGTCTTGGTCCTCCAAGAAACAAAATAGTGTGGATTTGTCTACCGCTGAAGCGGAATACATTGCCATGGGTGCTTGTTGTGCACAAATACTTTACATGAAATAAACTTTGCTAGACTATGGTGTAGTTCTAGATAAAGTACCTCTTTTGTGCGACAATGAAAGTGCGGTAAAACTTGCAAACAATCCGGTTCAACACTCTTGCACCAAGCACATAGATATCCGCCATCACTTTCTTAAAGATCATATTGCTAAAAATGATATATCACTAGAAGGTGTAAGGACCGAGGACCAATTGGCGGATATCTTCACTAAACCGCTAGATGAGGCAACATTTTGTAGATTGCAGAATGAACTCAATGTGCTTGATTTTAGCAACTTCACTAAAAATTGAGCTTGTGTTGTCCCTTGCATTGCATTGTAATATACAACATGTTTAATGCTTTATAATACATATAGGGCTTGTCTAACATGGTTAAGATAACCGCCGAAAAGCGAGTGAAGAAGCTTAACTTTGGATCAAACTTGACAAGCAACTAGATTTACTTTTAAGTATTGCATTGCATAAGCATGAATGTTGTTTTGTTGTTTATCTTAAATCGCCCTCTTATTGACTATTTTCTTAAAAAGAATTATAGCCTAAGGCAAAATATTTTGAAAAACTTGAGGGTTTGAGAGAGGTCACTCATATCAATCCCAATTTGTGTTTATTTGGATCTTATTGGAGTTGGGACTTGATTGGGAACAGGCAGCGCGAAGGACTTTGAAGATTTGCTGAAGAAGGAGTGACCAGACACTGCACCGGACTCTAGTGTTCAATGTCCGGTTAGTTCACAGGAGGTGAACCTGCTGCCGAAGGAGTGACCGGATGCTAAAACTATGTTTTCCCAGCGTCTGGTCAGGAGGTGTTTCAGCGTCCGGTCGATCATGAAGACATCAAGGCTAGGTGACCAAACTCTGGCTACGTCCGGTCGGTGTCCACCGGACACGTCCGGTTGCGATTCTAGAGGATTTGGACCTCTCTGGAATCGATCGGACACTGGGTGGTAGCGTCAGGTCGCTACCACCGGAGCGTCCGGTCAGTAGTTCTCGTGCAGCCTTAGGTCTCTTTTTCTTTTCCTTTTCGGATCCAACGGGAGGGGGCCATATTAGCCATGTGAGCGGTTTCCTTGATCTTATCCCGCGTCATCTCTTCCCCGAGCCGCCACGCATGCCATCGCCGCCGTAGCCATGCCAACTCGCCGGATCCGTGCGTCGCTCGCCTGCGCACCGCTGCAGCCCTCGCGCACGTCGCCGCTCGCTCACGTGCCGCCGCCGCTCACCAGCACTCTGTTGTCGCCCGCAGCGCCAGCGTCGCCATGCCCTAGGCCAGCAGTCGAGCCCCCATTGAAGCCTTGCCGGTGACCACAATCGCCAGTGTCATCGTTCCTCCACTAAAAATCCTCGCCATTGACTTATCACTTCGCATCGCTGTTCTTCGTTGAATCGGGACCCTAACCCTAGATTTGGTAGCCTCCTGCGGATCACTTCTCTTTTCTCCTCAGATCATCGGTTCGTTAGGTAGCAATGCCCCGCGTTTCAATTTCGTATCCAAATTTCTTGCTTCCTAGGGTTTCGCATCTATTAGATATATAGTATTTATTTGTATATCCATCTATTCCATCGTGCAGCGTGTCGGTGCCGTTGAGATCGTGTGGCAGTTGATAGTTTAACTCAGAGCCATGCTCATGAGGTAGGATCGAGGCCAAGCCTCGAAAGTGTCAGCGACAGTTGATCTGAGACAGAGGCAGTTGTTTCTTTGTCAGTGGCAGTCTTTCTTCAGATTCATCAAATGGCTTGCACGAAGAATGTCGGTGGTGGTACATGCGATGAGGATCCAAGGCATCCACCTTGCTTGCCTACAAATCCTAAAGGCAAGGCAACAAAGAAGGTTGCATCAAAGAAGCGCAAGTACCCTGATGCAGAGACAGCCAGAGCAGCTACAGTCGCTGAGGCCGCAGAGCGTGCTGAGAGAGGAGGAGCTCGTAGTGGAGTTGTTATAGTAGATCATCTGTCACCAGAGGCGTAGGGTAGACTTGAGCATATTATGCATCTTCATGGTAGTCCACCTAGGACTATCATGATGGCAGGATGACATCTTCCCATTATGGATCCTCAGCCTCAGGGGGAGTCATAGCAGGAGCCACAGCAGCAGCCCCCACTAGCAGAGCTGATAGAGCAGACTCTAGAGGGCCAGTAGGTTGTAGAGACAGAGCTGGCACCTCAGCCATAGCCTCGCCGCTCTGGTCGTACTCGTGCCCCAGTCACGCCAAGGGCTGACACACAGCAGAGGGGTTCTTGTCCACCGCCCAGACCACAGGGTCCACCTCCAGTGACCCATCTTGACTTGAGGGCCGCCACGTCCAAGCAGGTGTAGCAGTTGAGGTTTGTTGACTTTGAGGTGTGGTTTCCACCCAGGAGGGATGAGAGAGCATCAGAGGGATTCTATACCCCCCTGTAGGAGGACTTCTACAATGCCTATCTGAATAGTGGAGCAGTCTTCAGACCATAGAGAGTATGCAGCATTGAGTCTATTGTTGTAGCAGCTGGAGAGCACATTCGCCCCTACCTTGCATATCTGCCGAGGCTGACAGATCTGATTGGATGGACCGGATTATATGTTCCATCTTAGGTTCGCTAGTTCTATGCTTCTCTATTTATTGACCCGCACCATCACTTTATTCACTTTGCATTCGGTGGGAGAGACTATCGATTGACGAGCACCAGGGCCAAGGAGATTCTTAGCTTCAGGAGTAGCCAATCAGGCTCCATGAGGTGTGCTATGGATAGACTGCACCCCCCAAACATCCTCATGGTGGCTTGGTACCCCCTATAGACTTGGTGCGTCACTGCTTTACAGAGCCTTTTAGCGAGGGTTCGAAGAGGAACCCTAGTGATCTCACGCCTACTACTCGCGTGCTTGAGGCAGTTATGAGAAGGACTTTACTCCCGAGGATGGGATATAGAGAGGGATTGACTCAGATTCAGCTTTGGCTTCTCAACTCTCTGATGTAGTAGATAGTCTCCGACATCTGGGATCTCCTTCTGTCAGAGATAGAGGACACTATAGCTGAGGGATTTAGAGGTCACAGGCAGCTACCCTATGCTCACTAGGTCACTTTTCTTATCCATAGAGCTGTGTTAGTGAAGTCGCCTAAGATGATTGCTGAGTATAGTGGTGCCACCACAGAGTTTCCTACCTATAACTTGACACAGATGATCAGGCACAGTACACCTACAGCACCTAGTCAGCCACGTCGATGCCCTGAGGTGCCAGAGTCTGCAGCCCAGCAGGATGATATCATCAGAGGCATTGTAGCTACAGAGGAGGAGGAGCTTGCTCAGTAGGAGGGGATGGTCATGAGCGACCCCAGTGATAGTTCTGATGATGACTATTAGCCCATCCCTCAGATGCCTCCTCAACGACACGACCATGAGGCTGGTAGCTCCAGCTCAGCACCACCTGCCTCGTAGACCGACCTCGCTCTCCTTGCTATACTTGAGCAGATAAGGCAGGACCAGGCATGATAGGCTCAGGAGACAGCTGCTACATTCGCTCAATTCTAGACTCGGCAGGATGAGTTCTAGTGCCAGCAGCAGCAGATCCAGCAGCAGCAGCTAGCTATACATCAGCAGACTCAGGCTCTACAGTAGCAATAGTAGGCCATGCATCAGCAGCAGATCCTCATGCAGCAGCAGCTCCTTGGATTTATGCAGCATGTTGTGACTACCATTGGGGCTCCACCACCATAGACTACGCCCCAGCTTGGTTAGCCAGTCACCACTTCCACGACTCTAGTGTTATAGCCTAGTGGGCTTTAGAGTCAAGGACAACCACCAGCATAGTATGCTTCTCCTATAGAGTTGGTGTCCCAGTGTTTTGCTTCGCTAGTGGTAGCCCCGCAGTTCACTCCATTTCAGATGGGCTTCACACTAGCACAGACATCGTCGCTGCTAGAGCCAAATACTTCAGTCTCTAGGAGTCTTGGAGCCTCCTTCAGTGAGTTGATAGGGCAGCCTACACCGCCACATCTGTATGCCCTAGGTCCTTCTACAGTAGCTCCCGTCGTCGTGACTACATAGAGGCTTCCTTCCTCAGTTGCATCTTTAGATCCGACTATAGGCATACCAGCAGAGTCACAGGCAGCACCTGTCCTAGCTCAAACCCAGACCACTTCAGCGACACTACTAGCTATAGAGGGTCAGATAGCCCAGAGTTCCAGATCAGACGATGACAACACTCAGTTCCACCTTACACCTCGTACCTCTGCGCCCGGCTCGTCTGCTGTAGTCCCACCGACCGACCTATAGGTTTTGGTGTTTGATGCCAAAGGGGGAGAGGGTTCGAGTATGTTAGGCTTAGGGGGAGCTTAGTTATCTTATTAGCTTATTTATTACATTTGGAGTTTTTATGTGTGATACACTATTATGCATTCATCGTGTGTTTATTTTCATGCATTAAACCATATATATGTGATAGTGATATCTACGTGATCGTGATATATGATATGTGTGCTCTCTACTTTGAATTATTTATATGTCATATCACTTGTGTTATGCTCATTTGTCTTTGCTTCCGCGTTTTACTCCGATGCAAATGAGCTTTATTACTTGTACTCATGCTTATTTCATACTTTTTTAGTACATCATGTTGGCTTGGTTCATATAAGCTTGACTAACACCTTTGTTCTTATTGCCTAAAGCTTATATGATCCAAGCATGTTAAAAACCTCACTCTTTCACATACTCGAGGTAGTATTGTCATCAATCACCAAAAATGGGGAGATTCAAAGCATCTAGGCCCCTTGTTGGGTTTCGACGATTAATAACAATACATGATTACTATGACTAACGTGTGTTTTGCAGAAACAATTGAGTTGGGTCATGGTAATGGAGATCGATTGGGCAATCATGGTTGTCATGCCCCTATAATGGAAATCGTTTCGGTTTTCAAAGGATGGAGGATAAGGTTAAGGATGAGCTAGTTCTAAGTGTCGATTGTAGTTGAAGAGACACTTAGAGTAGTTTAGGACTTTGTTTTTTCCTTTGGCCGTACTATTAAGGGGGGTATGGACGGGTAGCTTGACCTAGGTGAGTCTAGTGAGTTAGGTGTGGTGCACACTTGTTCTAACTAGTGCTAGGTAGCTCCTACATATGCCTAAGATCAAATGGAGTAAACTTCATTCACATATGATCGAGGTTTGGAAGTGAATGGAGGGTCAAATACTGACCGGACGCTGGCTTCGGTGTGACCAGACACTGGCGTAGAGTCCGGTCAGTTCATTTGACTAAGGTGAAATCATTCGGTGTGACCGGACGCTGGAAGGTCAAGTGACCGGACGCTGAGAGCCAGCGTCCGGTCGTTTCTAGTAAGGTTCCAGAAAGGGTAAATCATGACCGGACGCATCCGGTCAGTGCTGACCGGACGCTGCCAGCGTTCGGTCACACTGTAAACCCTAGAGTTCGGGGTGTACTGACTGAAGCGTCCGGTCACCCCACAGAGGCACATAACGGTTCGTTTTTTAGCCCATGTTATAAATAGAAGCTCTACTCGTGTGTGGAGTCACTTTTGCTCATTCCAACAGCTGAGAAACACGTTTGTGAGTGCCAAGAAGAGCAAGATCCTAGTGAGGTGATTGAGATTTGAGAATCTAAGAGAGTAGCCTCATTAGTGAAGCAAGAGTAGCAAAGTGTGCATCCACCGTTCTCATTAGGCTTGTCATGGTCAAGTGAGAGTTCATGTTTGTTACTCTTGGTGATCGCCATCACCTAGACGGCTTGGTGGTGATTGGGAGCTTGGTGATCATCTGACGGAGCTTGTGGATGACCCAACTCAAGTTGTGAGCGGTTGTGGGTGATTCACCACGATGGAGTGTCAAAGAATCAACCCGTAGAGAGCACTTGATCCTTGCGCGGATCAAGGGGGAGCTACACCCTTGCGTGGGTGCTCCAATGAGGACTAGTGGGGAGTGGCGACTCTCCAATACCTCGACAAAACATCACCGTGTTTCCTCTCCTCTTTTTACTTTGAGCATTTACTTTGAGCAATTCAATTTTTGTCATTTACATTCCTAGAATTGCCATGCTAGAGTAGGATTGGAACTAGGTTGCTAAACTTTTGTGCGTTAGATCAATAGAAACACTTCTCTAGGCACAAGGGGTTAATTGGGCTAACCATAGGACTTGTTTATTGCGAAGAAATTTAGAATTAGCCCAATTCAGCCCCCCGCATCTTGATCCTTTCACTCGGCAAACTTAAGGATTTCGGTAGTGCATATCCTAGAAGTTCCAAATCACATCACGTAGGGTCTACTGTGATTAATTGTTGCTGGTGCCGTGGGATACAATAGCACGTGCATTACTATTGCATCCTCATCTAACCATCTTTCGTCCTGTTCGTTTGGGCTGCTTTGGCTTATAAGTCATGGCTGAAAGTACTGTTGACTGGTTTGGTGTGACAGAAAAATATTGTTCGTTGACTGATAAGCCATGGCTTATAAGCCATGGCTTATAAGCCAAATACGACCAAACGAACAGGCTGAAACAGTAAATTAGCAAGGAGTACTTTCGTCGTGACTTTTTAGCAAAATAAACATGGCCTAAATTTGTACTGTCACAGTCTCACCGCCCGCAACAAGGACATTCTACTGCACTTTTAATTAAGGGTAGGTGGGGACTACGACGTGGAGCGAGCAACTTTGTGGTAACTGATCGACACATCTATTTGTGTGTTGGCCTATTGGGTAATCACGCACTAGTAAAAAAAGGGCTTCTATTCTCGGCTGCCAACCCCCTTTATTCCCAGTTACGTAGCCAAGAATAGGAGTTTGGAAATAAAGGGCTAGTAGCCGGGAATAGAAGTGGACCTTTAGTTCCGGTTGGTGATACCAACCAGGACTAATAAGGTAGCCACGCCAGCGCCTGGGCTGGCCCCTTTATTCCCGGTTGGTATTACCAACCGGGACTAAAGGTTCTTTTTTTTCTTTTTCTGCTTATTTCAATTGATGATTCTTTTTTGTTTTAATTTGGTTTTCGAATATGCATTATTCGCTGCAAAGTAATATACGTATACGTGCGCGTACTGTAAAGTTTTCGCTCGATCAATGCACGCAAGCAACACAAGTAAAAGTAAACTAAAACATAATATTACATTTCATCGTCACATGTAAAGTTTGCATTAATTGTACATTTCATCATCACATGTTCTTTGGATCAATATGAAATTTGGCTTTCATCATCACATATTTGGGTCATAGTAAAACTCGCCGCCGGGAGTTAAGACCTGATCATTCAGAAATCCACCTATTGTCTCTTGGATTGCTTTGAGATGGTGTGTGTCTAGGGTTTTTTCCTTCAACCAACGAGTCTTCAATTTGAAATATGAGATAAAGAAAAAGTATATTAGTATATATATATATGTATCAAGAATAATGATAAATAAATTGTATCTATCACGAATATATATATATATATGTATGAAGAATATATATATGTGTACACTTACCCTTTTTTCCTCTAGACTAGTTCTTTTTGTGTACACTCTCATGAACTCGCAAACATAGTATCCACAGAGATTGGTCCCCTAGGGCTGTAGCAGAACCCACTTTACGAGAAAAAGATTCGTCATCATTCGAGCATAGGGAAATTGAACTAAGGTAGGTATATAGTACTTACTTTGTATAGCACTACTTTCAGTGGCACTTTGCGTTTCATATGGTGTTCCTGACAGACCTTTTCCCAACAACTACCAAATAACATAAAAAATATTTGGACCATTAATTTGCATGCAGAGAGACTGGAATAGTTTTGCTAGTGAGACTGCAATTACCTCTGAATAATATCTATCATCTCTTAGAACTCTTTTTGCTCTTTTCTCATTGAGTCCCAGATGCCTAGAAGACCTTTCTCCAGATCAAGTTCCATCAATATCCAGTGTTCACTGCCATGTCCATTAACACTCATTAATTAGCTCACAGGTACAGTGAACATATATATATGGATACACGATCGTCAACATTATGAACACTTACCTGAAGTTGTAGGGGAAGAGTATACATTTCTTGTCACGTTGCTTCTTTAAGAACATCTTGATATTGGCCTCCGTTTCTGCTTTCCATGTTGGTTGGGGTTTAGGGTTTTTGAATACGATATGTGGATCAATGAAACCAATATCAGTACACCCTCTCTTTTTGCACTCTCCCATCTCAAACCCGCATCATATATATAGAGTGAGGATAATAAACACAGACATGTACGTACGTAGCGACTTATTATTAATTAGTAGAAAGAATCACTTATAAACAATAGCAGCTGATGAGAGTCTTGTCGAGAGAGTTCTGGTGGACTAGTTGGTGTAATTCAGCTAACTCAATGTACATAACGTCATCGCCACGGAACCAGTGGTCGTCTTTGATTCTGACAAAAATATAGAACTCTTTCCGGTGACACGCGTCGAGGTACAAGGTGTTTATCTTGAACAATTGTGTACCCAGTTCATTGATGGTCTTAGGATTCCATAGACTCCTGCCATGCTCATATTTCTGCCATTCATCCGCTACCGGTGCACTTTCAAAGAGGAAATCGCCAAGGTCGATACCTCTCATAGCATAAAAGTTAGCAAGTTCTGCCATATCCACTTCTTTATCAGCAGGTATTTCCATCATATCAAGCATATCTATGTTTGAACCATATTCATTAGCAATAACTAGAGGAGGGACTGATTGCAATTCTTGTTCTCTGAGTTGTGCAATAGTTTTTCCTGCTTTAGCAGCTTTCTTGATTATCTTGCTAAGAGTGCGGTCAAAGTCTAATGGTGGCGAGGGCTTATGAGCTTGCCGCCTCTTTTTCTGCTCAGCTTCCACCATCCGCCTTAGTTTAGCTGGAGGTAGGTGGAAGTGCTTCTGCTCCTACTGCTTCCTCTTCCCTGTGCCTGAGAAGAATGCTTTGACATTTTTTAACCACATCATCTAACTCCTCTTTACTCATTTCATCAGGCAATTTCTGTGGAATTGGCCTTGGTTTCACGGGGCCTTCTTGGTCGTCTTCGCCGGCGGGGCAGATGGCTTATTTGTTTATAGCCGTCTTCTCTGGTTCATGGGAGGAGGTGGGGGAACAGGCATTGGAGACCTTCGAGGTAGCGTTGGGGAACGCCTTGGAGGCGGTGGCGGCAGCGGTGGAGACCATCTTGGAGATGGTGGGGATGCGGCCATGTCTTCTACCCCATCGTAACCGCCGCCCAGAGCACTATGCTAGTCTGGTGATTGTACTATTGGACTTAGGTTGGGGGAGGCCCTGCTGTGTGCGTACAGAAGATAATGAGTCAATTGTTATTTAAGAGGCAATATAAAATTAATAAAAAAAATTGTTTCATTCACTTTCATCTGTACCTATTATGCGGCAACGGCTTCCCGGGAATGTTGATATAGCGCTTGCGCCATGCAATGAATGACTTCTCTGCTTCTCCCACAGTCTTCTCCCCATCACCTCCATGAATGTCAAGAGGCACATCGCTAAAACCTTCAATAGCTTTATCCACCGAGACGGTAGCATATCCAGCTGGTACTGCTGCTCCATGGATTCTTGGGTATGGTCGATAGGGTTTACAACACCAATAGCCACCTTCACTGTGCCATTATCTTTTGGAATGTGCAGCTCACATGATGTAAAAGGTTCAGTGATGTCATCCACGGGGAAGCGTAGCTCTGCATCTTTTATGGCATCAGGCAGCTCCGTAGAAGCACAACTGCTTCTCAACTGATCGGAGCTAATGTTGATTCCCGGAGCTATTGTAATCCCGTGGGCACTCAATTGTATTTGCACTTGCCTTGCGACTTCCTCTTGCATTTTCGCTTGCATTTCTTTTTCTCGCCTTTGTGATTCAAGCACCGCTTCCCATGACTCAATAACATATTGCTGCAAGATGCGGATCCTCTCTGCCTCCTCATCCTTCCGTCTCTGGCGGCTTCTGTACGAACCGATCCATTTAGGGAAACCTTGCACCCATGGTATGGCCCCTTTGCCTCTAGTTCGTCCACAATGCTCAGCAGTCTCAATGGAATATGTCAGTTCATCTTTCTCTCTGTTGGGCTAGAATAGTCCACTATCTCTAGCCTTTAGAATTTGAATCAACCTTTCTGTTGCTCTTTCGAGTTTTGTGCCATGGACGAGCTTCCTGGTGACTGGGTCCAATCCTCCCCCATGACCTAAAAATCAACGCTTTATGCATTCAGGCCACGGTGCTGATTCAGGTACGACCCCCTTAGCAATAAGGTCTGCTTCCATTTTTTGCCACTTGGGAACGGAAGTCGCGTAGCCACCAGATCCCATGTTATGGTGGTATTGCTTTTGTCTGGAATTCTCTTGGTTCCTTCTCGCCTGTTCCGCTCCCTCTTCTGATGTCTTGTACTGTACAAATTCCTCCCAGTAGGGCCTTGCCTTTGCGATTGGGCCCTTATCATTCCAATTTAGAGTCTTGTTCTTCTTGACGTATGATTTGTACAGCTGCTTCTTCCAAGATTGGAATTGGGTGGCCATCTTCTTCATTGTCCAGTGCCTAACTCGCTCCGTCAACCTTTCGTGGGTGATGTCTTCATGATAATCATCTGTTTGGAGCGTGAAATGTGAAAGAACATCTTGCCAAATCAGCTCTTTGTCCTTATCAGAGACATAACTAATATGAGGAGCATTGTTATTTTTTTTTCCATTCATGGGCATTGATCGGGAGCTTGTCCCTTACAAGGTACCCACAGTGGTACATGAATTTATGTGCATATTGTCCTAGTGGTTCGCCTGTAGCCACGTTGAATTCTGAGATGATGTAGCGGCCTTCCAACGGCCTTTTGGCCCCTCGAACATTCTTTGTGTTCCCCGTCGTCGTCGTCGATCCAGACGGCTATGTATGCATAGAAACACAAAAAGTATTATAAAACAAAGGTCGATCCAGTCGGCTACATGTATGCATAATAAATAAATGAGAGCTAGATATTGAGAAATATATACCTCGCTGGAATTATCTTCATGAACAACTTCCTCAACAATATGATCGAGATTCAAGTATTGACTCCCGTCGTCTTCCTACTGGTCATTATCAACATCGGCACAATGTTCAGTGCCGGCGTTGATAATATCCATCATTTTCGCCTCCAGGTCATCGTCTCTTGGGTCGGCCATACAGAGCCTAAACAATTATAAAACAATAATTATGCAATTAGGGTTTCATAGACATTTCATAGATATATAATTTTTTTTCATACTCCACAATAGATTTTTTCCTAAGTAAAAATTATACATGTCATATATATAATTTTAATGGATTACATATATATAGGGTGGTTTAGGGTTTAGCCATATAATTTCATACACATTTCATAGATATAAATATAAATTTATACACTTCATATATATATATATAACCCATTATTATAATTTCATACATATAAAATGAAATTTAATTAGTATTATACTTGTAAATTTATACATTTCATACATATAATTTCATACATATAAAATGAAATTTAGTATTATATATAACATTATATATAACATAAATTTATACATTTCATACATATAATTTCATAAACTTCCATATATATTTCATATATATAAAAAATAAAATTTATAAATAATTATATACTTATTGATGGCCGGGGGCGGTGGTGCCTGCGCGGGGCGGCCGGCCAGTGTCGGTGGCCGGGGAGGCGAGCGCGGGCGTCGCGTGGAGTGTGCCCGCGGGGGGCCACCGTCGGTGGGGAGGCCGGTGGCGCGTGGAGGCCGGCGTGGGCCGCGGCGAGAGGCGGTGCGCACGGGGCGTCGTGCAAATGCTGGCGAGAGGCGGCGCGTGGGCGTCATGGAGTGCCCGCGGAGGGGCGTCGTCGGTGGGGAGGCGCGCGCCGGCGTCGTGGAGTGCCTGCGGGGGGGGGGGGCGCCGTCGGTGGGGAGGTCGGTGGCGCGTGCAGGCCGGTGTGGGGGCCATGGCGAGAGGCGGCGCGCGTGGGGCATCGTCTCGGGGCTCCTCCGGTGACGGGCGCGGTGTCGGGGGCTCCTCCGGTGAGGAGGGCGGCATCGGGGTGGCCGAGATCCACGATCTGGTGACGGTGAGCCGAATCGGCGGCGGTTGGTGACGGCGTGGCTCGCTGATGACGATGAAGTCGAAGACGAGAAGTGAGAGGAGGAAGAGAAGGGAGCTGACATATATAGGAGAGGGACCTTTAGTCCCGGCTCCTAACACCAGCCGGGACTAAAGGTCCACTTTTAGTCCCGGCTCCAATAATCAGCCGGGACTAAAGGTCCTTTAGTCCTGGCTCCAACCACCAGTCAGGACTAAAGGTAATTTTTGGCGGGCCGCCAAATGCAGCCCACCTTTCGTCCCGGGCCGTGATCGAAGTCGGGACTAAAGGGGGCTGGAAAATTCACTTCGCGCCAGTTTTTTGGTTGGTTAGTGTATTATATATATTTCTTTTTATTTAAATGTTAAATTCTTATTATTTGCTTAGTAAATTAAATACTAGGCATAATATTTTTTAAAAAAAGTAATAAAATTTATTTTGATTTACTGCACACAAGAAAAATATGTGACCTAAACTATTGTCTTTTTAATTATAAATATTGAACATAATGCAACTAATAATCACTATTTTCATTAATGCAAAAATATAGACTTTAATTAAAATCATTAAATCTATTGGTTTTCGACAGAAAATTTGTTTTCACATCATTTTAACATAAATCTTTAAGTTCTTCATCAATAATTGTATAATTAATCGGTGAATTCGCGCGGAAATTCAATTAAAGTGCAAAAAGCACCAAACCAGCTCAGAAAAATCTCAAACTTGGTGGTGGCCTCACACAGGGCATTTGTAGTCTTGAGAAAAAGTTTGAGAGCAATCCAACACTGGAAAGCACATGGACCTCAGAATCCCAGAGAACCTAGGTGTATAGATAGGATTTGACGAAAGGTTCTATATACCTCTGTGAAGCACGTCGACTCCGCCTATGTCGAAATGGCTTGAAATTTTTTGGCAGTCATTTACCCCCAAAATATGGGCCCACACAAGATCTTAGGTTTTTCTGATAATTATTTTTATTATTACATTTTTCTTTGTGCCGCGTGAGACGAAATACGGTGAATTATATATTGAAAACACTAGAATTTTGCGCCGACCTCCATAGAGATTTGTCACCTAGGGCACAAGAGACCATTTGTCAAAGTTTGACACCATTCCGGATCTTTTCGAGGGTGGACTCAGTTCAACGTATAATTAATCGGTGAATTCACGCGGAAATTCAATTAAAGTGCAAAAAGCACCAAACCAGCTCAGAAAAAATCTCAAACTTGGCGGTGGCCCCACACAGGGCATTTGCAGTCTTGAGAAAAAGTTTGAGACCAATCCGGCACTGGAAAGCACATGGACCTCAGAATCCTAGAGAACCTAAGTATATAGATAAGGTTCGACGAAAGGTTCTATATACCTCTGTGAAGCACGTCGACTCCGCCTATGTCGAAATGGTTTGAAATTTTTTTGGCAGTCATTTACCCCCAAAATATGGGCCCACACAAGATCTTAGGTTTTTCTGATAATTATTTTTATTATTACATTTTTCTTTGTGCCGCGTGAGACGAAATACGGTGAATTATATATTGAAAACACTAGAATTTTTTGCGTCGAAATACGGTAAAATAAAACTTAAAAACTTATGTGTGAAAATTATAATTTTCCCCTAAAATCTAAAACTATTTTTTCAACAAAAGACTCTAAAAATCAAAGTATACTTAAGAAAAGAATATAAATGAAACTAATAAATTAAAACTATTTATTTTTTTAATAACTACTGGCGGAAGCTTTATTCCCGGTTAGAGGTTATAACCAGGAACAAAGAGCAATATTTATTCCCGTTTAAAGCCTCCAGCCGGGATTAAACATTTAGTCCCTGTTAGTGGCTCTAGCCGGGACTAAATGTCGATCTTTAGTCCCGGTTATAGCCTCGAACCGGGACTAAAGGTTTGCCTGCCGAGCCAGCAGCGTTGGGCAGCGACCTTTACTCCCGGCTCGAGGGTATAGCCGGGATTAAATCTTCTTCACTCCCGAGTTTAAAAAATGTCAGGAGTAACTCTAAAAATGGTGCCGAGACAAAAGGTCTATTTTCTACTAGTGACGGGAAGTCTACAAGGCACTAAATACAAGCGTGCGTTTTTTTTGTTTAAAACAATTGTACCAGCCTACCAGACTACGTTAACCAGAGATCGATAGATAGAACGTGTCCTTGTTGCGGCCGGTGACATCTGGTTAACGTACAGTTGGTCGGTTGTACAATACAACCGCGAGCCACAGAGGAAAAGCGGTCGGTCGGTCAGTCTTTAACGCAGATAGATCAGAAGAGCCCATCTCTTCATGTTATGTATTATGCTATGACAATGCAAGTGTCGTGTGTGATGTGCATGGCGAGAGCGAATCACGTACATTTCTTTAGTATTGCATGCATATTATTGCTTGCACGTGTTCTCGAAGTGAAGACGAGTTTCAGGATCACATGACGTAAGGCAAATCAAATTATATATGCTAGCAGTAGCAGCTAACCATTGACTAGTAAAATAGATAATAATTGTGGTTGTGTAAGCTTAGACGTGGCAGATTTTGTATTTTTTGGACAATAAAATAAACATGCCCTGACTTCACAAGCGTTTGGTTGGAGTCTACTGCGTCTGCATTGGGTGGTCCTGTTGCCCCACTTCATCAGGCTTTTTACACTGCCCCTAAAATCCACGGTGGAACAGATCTACCGAAATATATATATATATATATATATATATATATATATATATATATATATATATATATATATATATATATATATATATATATATACTCTGTATTTTAAATTATAAGATGTTTTTGACATAATGTATATTTAGGTGTATAGCAAAAAAAAAAAACTATATACGTAGTAAAGTCAAAACGTCTTATACTAATTTAAAATGTAGTGAGTACTTTCTTCGTTCCAAAGAGAACGTACATCTCTATCAAAATACATATAGAATATCCGTGAAGCTCCTTTTTGCCTGCTCCATCGAAATGCGGTGCCGAGGGGGTGGGACTGCTTCTAATCTAATACAAATTTAATGATGGAGGTAGGATGTGTTTAGGACTGGTCCTTAGACCTGAGCAAGTTTGGCCAAGCCCGGCCTGAGCCCGCTGGTCTTGGCTCGGCCCACAAGCCATTGTGGATTGGGCCTAGGCACAAGTTCCTCGGAAAAAAAAAATTGGTCGGAACCTAGCTCGATGTATTTTATTTTCATTAAAATTGCACGAGCGGACTAACCAAGCCTAGGTCCAAGACTGGGCCGACTCATCCAGTGGGACGGTTGTGGCTAGGCATGATTTTTTCGGCTTCAAACAACTGGCCTTTTTTTCCAGTCCGACTCACAAAGGTACATAATTTAAGATTGCAATCAAATTTGTTGCACAAAAACTACTACTTAGAGAAATAAAATCAAGCAATTTTACGTTTGCATGGTGGTTTGTGAAATGGATTTTACCATGGAGGGCTCGCCGGAATAAAATAAGCGGGACAGCTCAATCTATGCGCTGAAAATTTACACACCTGAAATATAGTAACTCCTAATGCTAAGCTCATAAAATTTACAAATTATAACTGAACTACTAAAGTCGTAACAAAGACCTACTCGCTCTGTCCTAAATTATAAGTCGCTTTTACTTTTTTTTGGTATATCAATTTTGATATAATGTAAGCATAGCGCCTACTGCCTGCTATATAGATATAGTTCCACGCTCTGCTCCCACTGGAAACCAAACCACACGCATACAACGGAACGGCGAGCTCGTTGCGAAGAAACCACGAGTGTTCGGCCACTCAATGGCGGTCCCCGGAGAGCTCGACGGCGGCGCGGCGCACGTCATGTTCATCCCAAGCGCCGGGATGGCCCACCTCGTCCCCTTCTTCCGCTTCATCACGGCTCTCTCGAGCCACGGTGTCCACTGCTCCGTCATGACCGTCCTCCCGACAGTGTCCGACGCCGAGGCCGACCACTTCGCAGCGCTGTTCGCAGCGTTCCCACGCATCCAGCGCGTCGACTTCAACCTCCTGCCGCTGGACGCCTCCGCGTTCCCGGGCACCGATCCGTTTCTGCTCCGGTGGGAGGCCCTGCGCCGCTCGGCCCACCTCCTCGACCGGCTCATCGCCGGCGCCACCCCGCGCGTCTCAGCCGTCGTCACCGACGTGACCCTCGCCTCCCACGTGATTCCAGTCACGAAGCAGCTGCAGCTGCCATGCCACGTCCTGTTCATCTCGAGCGCCACCATGCTCTCCCTCGTCGCCTACTTCCCCATCCACCTCGACAAGAAGCAGGACGACGGAGGTGCAGCAGGCGTCGGCGTCGGTGACGTTGACATCCCCGGCGTGCGTCGCATCCGGCAGTCCTCCCTCCCGCAGCCGCTGCACGATCTGAACCACCTCTTCACCAAGCAGTTCATTGACAACGGCCGTGCGCTGAGCCAAGCCGACGGCATCCTGGTGAACACGTTCGACGCACTGGAGCCCATGGCGCTTGCTGCCCTGAGAGATGGCAAGGTGGTCCCTGGGTTCCCGCCGGTGTACGCCATCGGCCTGCTCAAATCGTCATCGTCAACCAGCAGCAGCAGCACAGACGGCGCCGGCGGTGAGAAGCAGGCGGCGGCGGCCTCCTCCTCCCCTGTCATTGCTTGGCTGGGAGAGCAGCCGGAAAGGTCGGTGGTGTACATCGCGTTCGGGAGCCGCATCGCCGTGAGCCACGAGCAGATCCGCGAGATGGGCGCGGGGCTGGAGGCGAGCGGGTGCCGGTTCCTGTGGGTCCTCAAGACGACGGTGGTCGACCGCGAGGACACGGCCGAGCCGCGCGACGTCCTCGGCGACGAGTTCCTGGAGCGCGTGAAGGGCCGCGGTCTGGTGACCAAGGGGTGGGTGGAGCAGGATGCCGTGCTTCGCCACGCCGCCGTGGCGCTGTTCCTGAGCCACAGCGGGTGGAACTCCGTGACGGAGGCGGCGGCCTGCGGCGTGCCGCTGCTGGCGTGGCCGCGGGGCGGCGACCAGCGCCTGAACGCCATGGCGCTGGAGAGCGGCGGCGTCGGGGTGTGGATGGAGCGCTGGAGCTGGGACGGGGAGGACGGGGTAGTGAGCGGGAGGGAGATTGGGGAGAAGGTGAAGGCGGCGATGGCTGACGCCGCGGTCAGGGCAGGGGCGGCGAGGGCCAGCCAGGAGGCCGCCAAGGCCGTCGCCGAGGGAGGCACCAGCTACCGGAGCATGCAGGAGTTCATCGGCAAGCTCAAGGCTAGCTAACCTAGTTCTCGATCGGTCCCTGCTGATCGTCGTGCGATTTTTAATATGGAATAATGCCCTGCAGTATGCCAGTACAGCCGGAGCGTATAATCGTGATTATGTGTGCCGTGTGTGTGCTTAGCTAGCTCATGGTTTCATTGTTCAACTCGATCTCCCGTCTCAAAATAAACGTCGCTACGGTATTCGTGTCAATCAAATAAGTTAAAAACGTTTATATCTTTAAATAAGTTTGTTATAAAAATAGATGATCTATCTAATATACTAATTATATACTATAAATATTAATGTTCTCTTGTATAAGTTAAAAATATTTAACTTCTTGGTAAGCGAGAACGACAATGGAGCGTGTTGCCTTGCAGCTGACCCAGTAGCCATCAACTACTATGTAATCATGTGTAAATAAAATTCAGATGCCTGAATTTTAATTCCCTTTCAAACGATGGTTATTACATATATTTTATGAAAATTGCAGCTTTAGTTCATTGCAATTTGTGTATGCAACAATTTTTAATTCCCACAATAAAAACTCGTTAGATAAAACCACAAATCTGATAAAATCTAATTTATGTTGGCACAAAGACAATTAGCAATTTATAATTATTTTTATAATAGACAAAAACATGTTATAACACAATGACAAATAACAAATCATAAAAATACTTGTACTAGTGGATGGCAAAAAAAAGTCATAGAGCAGCTTCTCTATTTGGTGATGAATGATTGAGGAAGGACAAATGTACTTGCGCTTACTCAGCCATTCATCACCAAACTAGTTTGCACAAAAAGTCACAGAGCAGCTTCTCCACTAGTTTAGTGGTGATGAATGGCTGAGTAAGGACAAATGTCCAATATGCACCTCACTTAATAAATTCGTGTAACAACTTTGTAGTTAATTAGTTTTTCATTTGAAATTATTTAGTGCTCGAAAATTATGTTTTAAGATTAATGATTTTAAAATTTACATTTCTTTTGTAATTTTCTCAAATGACCTCGAATAGAAAAATGGTAAAGCAAAGTTATAGATTTCGACGAGATCTAAAACTTTGTAGTTGAAACTTTTTTTATTTCAAATCGTTTAGGGCTTCAAATATCCATTTGAAAATTTTGTTGACTAAATACTAGGGTATTGTTTCTGGTGCTCGGTCACAAGTGACTTTAGGGTGCAATGATTCCCGGATACTTTCACACTCGCAGTTGGTAAAAGCGTCAGTAAAAATAAGTTTAGAATGTCAGTAGGGGACACCACCCGCCTTTTATTTTATCTACTCCTCTCTATCTATGACTAGTAATTTGGCGGTCCGCGAGCGTGACGCAGACCCATTGCATTGCATGCCGTTGTGAAGTGAAAAGGATTGGACCGACAGCTAGTCGTGTACTGCCCACGCCGCAGTGGTCGCTGTGCACGACGGACGGACGGACGGTCCGCTCGCTCCCGCGGCGCGAATGGCAGCAAACAAACGGAAGCCTACAAAGCTTGTGAGCACGCTGCGAAGTGGGATGGGAGCCCCAGCGTGCCCAGAAAGGCCCAGACGTGCAGCAGTTCACGACGGCCTGGCACGATGACGCTCGACTGGACCACCGACACTGCACGCGCGGGCCAGCTCGTTCGTAACTGGTGGGCCATGTCCTGTCGCGCGGCCCATTTGGCCAGGTCAAGCAGACGTGAAATCACAAGCGGTATCACATTTCACGTCTGCTTGATACCGCTCCAAACAGAACGCACGCTTGTATATATTTTATTAGTGCCGTGTAGACTTCTCTCTTCTCGTGATTACCCTACCGACAAATGTGTCGGTACGGTGCCACATAATTGCTCGCTCCACGTGGCCAGTCGCCCCCACCTAATTCAAGGGCAGTAGACGATTCGTTACTGGAGCTGCATGCATGCGTCCTTGTTGTGGCAGGTGAGAGTAGACAAGATTTAAAGATAAAAACGAGGGGATGCTGTATCATGCATGCACTATTATATTCCACGACTAGCAACAATTAATCAGTTACTGCTGGATACAGAGCGCACTCAACAAAGCCCTAAAAATACTCGGCAAAGCGAACGACACTCGATAAATGTTTTATCGGCAAAGAGCTATTTGCCGAGTGTCAAACGTCGGGCACTCGGCAAAGACTATACCGAGTAAAAAAAAAACACTCGGCAAACATTTTTCGGGGAAAAAAACAAGCCCCGCCGCCGCCACCACCACCACCACCACCACGCCACCACCACCACCACGCCCCGCCGCCCGCCGGCGCGCTCCTCCCTGCCGGATCCGCCATCGGAGGGCACCTCCCCACCGGATCCACCGCCTCCACGTTGTTGCTCCCCGCCGGATCCGTCCGCCGCCGCCGTGGATCTGATCACCGACGAGGGAGAGAGTGAGGGAGATGAAGAGAGGAAAAGAGAGGGAGATGGGGAGAACTGACCTACCTCGGACCCACGCCGGGCGCCGGATCCGAGCCCCAGTAGCCGGATCCGACACATGCCGCTGTCACGAGGCCCACCCGCCGCGGATCCACCGTCGTGGAGCTCCCCTTGGTCCTCGTAGGATCCAATGCCAGCAGCCGTCGCGAGGACCACCTGCCGCGGATCCATCGGCCTGGAGCTCGCCTTGGCCCTCCACGCCGGTGGGGAAAGAAGGGAGGGGAGGGGCGCCCACCGGGGAAGAAGAAGGGGGAAGGGAGGGATGCCTTCCGGGGAAGAAGAAGGGGGAGGGGCGGGCCGCTGGCGGGGGAAGAAGGGAGGGAAGGGCCGGGCGCCGGCGGGGGAAGAAGGGAGGGGAGGGGCGCCCGCAGGGAAGAAGGAAGGGGAGGGAGCGGCGGCGGCCGGATTCGGGGAGGAGGAGGAGGGGACGGCGCCCGGATCCAGAGAGGGGGGAGGGCAGGGGCGCGCCGGAGAGGGAGGGAGGGGAGCGGCGCGGCGCGGTGGCGCTGGAGAGAGGGCACGGGCGGCGGATCTGGGAGGAGGCAGGGGAGGAGGGAGGGGAGCTGAGGGGAGGGAGGGGAGGGGCGACGGCGGTTAATTAAGTGGTTTTTTCCTTTGCCGGGTGTCCTAGATCTGGGCACTCGGCAAAGTTTTTTTTATTTTTTTCTTCTCCTTCTTTCCTAGAAAAAAGATTTTTTTCCTTTGCCGAGTGTCCTAGATCTGGGCACTCGGCAAAGTGTTTTTTTTCATTTTTTTTTCTTATGCTTCTTTCCTAGAAAAAAGATTTTTTTTTCCTTTGCCGAGTGTCCAAGATCTGGGCACTCGGCAAAGTTTTTTTTTATTTTTTTCTTCTCCTTCTTTCCCAGAAAAAAGGTTTTTTTAATTGTCGAGTGTCCTAGATCTTAGCACTCGGCAAAGTTTTTTTTTATTTTTTTCTTCTGCTTCTTTCCCAAAAAAAGATTTTATTTCTTTGCCGAATGTAAAAAAAAACACTCGGCAAACTCTCTATTTGCCGAGTGTTTTTTTTTTGACACTCGGTAAACCTTCTCTTTACCGAATGTTTTTTTTTGCCGAGTGTTTTTAGCACAGCACTCGGCAAAGAACTTGTTTGCCGAGTACCCGAGAGAATACACTCGGCAAACATAAAAACACTCGACAAATTTGACGTTTCCGGTAGTGAGTAGTCCCTACTTGATTAATTTGGAACTTCTACAATGTGCTAATGATGATTATTGTTGCATCCCAATTGTAGGGAACAAATTTGGATGAACAACCTTTTTAATTAATTACACAAAAGATAAAAATTAGACACGTACTATTGTTGTTGGCACGCGTAGCCCGCATAACATTGTTATTACAAAGGATAATATCGAGTGATCGAGACCCGCCACCTAAACTCCTAAAGTGCATGCCAATATATATGCATGGGTTGAGTTATATGAGCACAGCTCAATATATGATACTCTCCGTTTGGTTTTACAGGGCATATTAGGATTTGAATATAATCATGATTTATAAAATTTGGCTAACCATATTGCTCATACTACACACAGGTGGCTGCAGCGGGGATCAAACTCACGACCTCAGGACTCGCGTGTTGCATTCTTACCACTGTATCTCAAAGTTACTTGTGACTAAGTGGTTGATATATTCCTTTTTAGTCACTTTAATGAATATTGTAATGTATATTGGAGACTCTAAACAAATTCAAACGAAAAAAACTTGAATTGCAAAGTTTTAGATGAAGTAATACAACTTTTGTTTAGGTTATTTCTTCGTCCGAGGTCATTTAAAAATTCAAAAAAATAAATTTGAAAATAATTGATATTTAAACGAATATCTTTGACCTAAATGATTTCAAATGAAAAAATCGTCAACTATAAAGTTGCATATTCTTTGAGTACTATAACTTTATTTTAGGTTATTTCTCAATATAAGATACTTTAAAACATTAATTTTTTTTAGAACAACAGGGACGTTAATCCCTGTTCTTAGTTCTTACTGTATCAAACACTGTTGACATAGCACATATGGAAACTACTAGGTAATTTCAGGTTGGGAGATATATCTTGAAGCCTCTCATGCCCATATGAACTTGAGCAACGTGCATTAAGGCATGGCATGAATTCTAATTCTAAGACGAATTAAAACACATCATGTTAAACAATAGATCTCTAATCCATAGGTTGTCTACTTATTCGCACAATAAACTATATATCCTTGCTGTAACGCACGGGCAACTTGTTACCTTCTTTCTTTCTAGCAGGCAAGTCGGGGCGACGGGCATCTCTCCTTTTTCCAGGATACAGGTACGGCGACCTAGGATGATCGCGAGCGCAACAGTACTACGAAGTCTACGAGCAAAGAAGGACAGGAGGCGGTACAAGCTTCCGGTCCTGTCAATTCGAACAGAACTCTATGATGCACGATGTCCAAGGCCTGTGCAGGCACTCGAGCACCTGGGGAACCGGAGTCCATGTGCACAAGATGCTAATAACTCACAGCAACGCTAATAATATAGTCCTAATAATATAGTCGGCTTGCTGGCTGTAACGTTCTTTGCAGCCTTTTTTCAGTTCACTCATACAGTAGTCAGCTCTTTACAGTCAATATATGACCCACTTGTCTCTCTCACAGACTTTCTTGGTTTTTGTGTCCAAATCAGCTGTAAGCTTACAGCCCGCTTCTCCCCTCTCTTCTCCACCTCAGCATTTAGTTGGCTTACAGCCTGCTATTATACTTGCTCTAAGGGTGTATTTAGTCCGCTCAAGTACCAGACCTCGGTACCCGAGGAATGCTAATTTCGAGACCTGTGACACCCGAGGATTACAGGGGTTCGTGGCAGCCACTACCCGACTAGCTTGTCATCAGGTCCTATGGGGCTACCATCGGATGAATGGGCCTAGGGTACCTGTACGTATATTCGACTATGACTATCTATCAGGCCGGAGGCGATGAGGGATGAGGCCCACAAAGGCCAGGTGAATCCGTTAGTTTGGCGATCAATTCATCTCGAGGATATACAGCGCCATCGTATCCACGTGATAGGATCGAATCAATCAACGAGCTAGGAAGCCAATCTGCTAGCCGGTCGGGGAGTAGGGGTCCCTCAATGGGGATCTTATCCATCCCCATCTACTTCATTATAACGCATAGCTAGGAGCAGCAGCCCTGTAACAGAGCATACAAATACAAAGACCCACCTTTATACTGGACGTACAGACTCCATGAGTCCGAACCAGTATAATCCCTATGTCTTATGTGTTACGATCTAATTCAGCCTACGCGATTAGCTGCTAGGTATTGCTAGAGCTAATTCTTTCGACAGTGTCCTAATCTTCAATTGGTTGTAGCACCAAGTGCCATCCCTCATCTCTTGGTCATGGCCGACAATATTGAACCATCCTTGACATCCTTTGCTGGAGCCTGGAGCTAACTATTATAAGATGCAGTTGTCGTTGTGCCTTATCCGGGTTCGCCTTCTCTTAGCGTTCATCGCACGCTAAGGGTCCAGCCACACAGAGAGACTGAAAGTCGAGCCTAGGCGCACACACACGCTAGACACGTGTTTGACCTTGTCGCATTGTGTCATGTCCTCGCGAGTGCAACCCTGGTTGGAGATGGCTGACATGGTTTCACGGGAGTAAGGAGATAGAGTCCTAGAAGGGCCTAGAGCCTAGCGACTCTGTCCATCTGTCAGGCTCTGAACGCCTTATTGATTCTAGGGAATATTCTTCACATCGGTTGGGATCGGAAGCCTGCCCGAGCAATATGGAGGTGCTTGTGTCCTCCCTTGGCTGGCTATCACCTTCTAAGGTCGGGAACCTGGTGAGCCGAGCCAAGCCCTCGGGCGCGGGTGACTTGGGAGCGGATTTGCCCTCTTGGTCCGTCTTTTGGACGCTAATGCTTTTCTCCGAAGTGGGCTGGCTAAGGCCCATCATTCTTCCCTTAATGGACCATAGTGTGGGCGCGAGCGCACACGATGAGTGTAGTCCCCAAGTCCCTGACTGGTTTGGAGAATCAGTCTGGGATTTAATCAATCTGTCATGGCATTAACCCTAAGAGGTAATAATACTCAACAGAAACCTTCGACTAGTACGATCTAGGCCGAGCAAGCTACCCAGGAGGTCCAAAATGGATGGGGTATCTCGACTACTTGTAGACAAGGCATAGACTAGATATACTTAGAAGCCAATCTATGAGTAAGAGAACTACTCGGGTCCGACTCCTATTCTTCGTAATGAACTAGGAAACACCGGATACGATTAGGGTTGCCTGATACAAACCCTACCCTCTGGACTATATAACGAGGGGTAGGGTCCCATGTATCTTCATATTAGTTCTTAGCCACAAACCCTTGGCTCATCAGCACCCCTGCAACCGAGCACATGTACAATAGAGAAGTTGTTCTCAACTAGAAATAAGGTACATGAACAAGTATACTCGTGTGCTACCCTTGGATCCCCTATGCGCAATATGTTGATCACTAGTTAGACCCTAAATCCTATGAAATGGTGTGTTTAGAGGTCTTACTGAAGATGCTCCAACAACAACATAGGTGTTGGTGTTGGTGCCTTGATTAGACGTCGTCTTCTTTGGAAGGGCAATTATCCAAGCTATTGATCAATCTCAATTTAACCACCCTTCTTGTTGACACAAAAATGTGATGAATGCGTTCAACACATCAAGTCAGGAGAAGCCGCGCGGAGCAGATCCCGAGATCTCCCAGGACTTCGAAAAAATAGGACCGGATGGTCGTGACTTGAGGCGTGCCGTCAATTTAACCCTGCAATTGACAAGAAGTAAAGTTTGATAAGTAATTTAAGGTGGAACATGCTGGTGTTGCTCTAGACAGTTCTAAATATGTGGCTAAAGAGCCGATGAGATAAGGCTATCGACCAAATAGTCGATGTCCAGCATGTTCATGATGTGAAGTAAATGAAATAGGCATTATCGGCAATTAACAAGTGTTAATTATGTAGATCTAACAGTCGATGATCATGAAAACATGCAAAAGTACAAAGAGTGGGTATGAAAGCGTTTATATTAATTGAGAATCATATTAGCTTTCGACCAAGACAAAAAACAAGTACAAGCATTAAAATAGCCGGTGTATCCTCAATAAGAAGGCTATCGGCTAAATAGTCGATTCCAATGATTTTGTCGTATAGCATTCAAGCATTCATCCATTGGATATAAATAAATCTATAAACTAACTAAACTCAATCTATTGTACTGTCAACAGGTCGAATCAGCTGATGCAGCATTGACAGTAGGACCCTAAATCAAAGACTAGCAATCGGTAGATCTACTTATATTTCAATAAAATCGTGAAAGCATATTATACACGTGGAAGCTCAAATTATCAACTAAATAGCCGATAGAAACATAATGAATAAACGACGTCATGTTTTCTTAGCAGATAAATTTACTAATCAACAATGTTCGATCCTATTGCACTATCAACCGGTTGAGTCAACTGATGCAGTATTGATAGTGAAGTCGAACTGAAGATTGGTAACCAATAAATCTGTCTTCTAATAAAACAGAACCTCGAATACTCACTATGTTGGATCAAAATCAACATCAATTAGTCAATAAACAGGATCTACCGTCAAAGATTAAAATCAAGTGTGAAATAGCCAACATATGATAGATCAATATAATGAAGACCAACAAATCTTGATCTAGATTAAATAATTGGTGATATTATATTAAACAATAAACTATTTATCACAATATCGATAACTTTGATCGATATCAAAACCTACAAGAGATCAATCAGTGATGCAGCCTTGCAAGTAACAATATCAATCGATAACTAATCTATACCACAAATTGTAAGAGATCAATCAGCTGATGCAGCCTTATAAATAACAATATAGATCGATAACTAACTTATACTACGACTTGCAAGAGATCAATGAGCTGATGCAGCCTCACAAGTAATAATATAAGTTGTGACGGTACTCACAAACAAACCGGAGGTCGACCGAACCGATACAGCCCTGCTTGTCCGAAGAACTCGTCGAGATCTACTCTACTCCTACTCCTAGGGTTGGCGTAAGCCAAAAAAAGTAAAGATATGGGTTTGTGTTTGATCGATGGATATCTATTACAATAGCCAGGGTTCAATATTTATACCCGAGGCTTGACTACGAGTCCCGGTCGAACAAAACCGGTTACAAAACTTAGAAAAGAAGACAAAACATTCTAAATTAAGATAACTTTGGTCTTCAATCTTTTCCCTTCTATGAATTCCGTCCAACGTGTCTTCTCGCTCCTAATCACCGCCATCTTCTATTGGCAAAGTCTATTTTTGAGATGATGATGTCACTTTCTTCAGCCGATTTTTAAGTTAGTTAGCCGATTCCGCGAATATTTTGGCTTTCTTCAACAAATCCTGAAATCTAGAGCCTTCACGTATCGGTCCAAAATTTGGTGCCAACACTACTAGTGCAAGTTTTACCGACCGTTGGAGCCTTCTGGAGGTGAATGAGGGTAATTGCCCCCTGCCTACTTTCATGTACTCTATTTGCTTAGAAAGATAGTTATAGATACAGATGCTCACATACACGAGCGCACACTCACTCCCTATGAACACATACACGCACACCCTACCACTATGAGCACCTTTGAAGAATTGAGTTAATCAGGGTCATTGTCCTCTGCCTACTGTCATGTACTCTATTTGCTTAGAAAGATAGTTACAAACGCAGACGCTCACATACACGAGCGCACACACATCCCTATGAACGCACACACATACACATCCTACCCATATGAGCACCTCCGAAGAATTGAGTTGGACTGGTAAATCTCGAGATTGATGAAGTCACCACACGCGCCTAGCTGTCGATGGGCACGCCGCCTATCACTGAAAGAATAGCGTCGTTAAATCCTAAAATAAATCTAGAAAAATGCGAGCACTCGTGTTAAGTCGGGCACTTCAACCCGAGTGGGTAGGTTCAACCACAAAGAACCCAACCAGCTAAGCTACGCTCAGTTCACAGATAGCTTGTATTACTTAGAGCAGCTATTAGTATTTCTTGCACAAAGCTCAAAGAAGATAGTTTTGTAGATATCTTATCTTATGCTTTTATAAAGCAAAACCACACTAGCTATTTATCTCAACATGAAAGTTGTCCAACTAGACAATACACTATCACATACCATTAAAATCCACTAAGCAAAATTTCACTAGCTATTTATCTCAACATGCTAGCTGTCCAACTAGGCAATGCACTATCACATACAATTAAAATTCACTAGCACATGCAACTGTAATATCCACATCAGCAAGACACGTAAGCATTTTGTTGAACACATCATCATACCATGCAATCCTTAATCCGCAATTCCCGCAGCAACGCGCGAAGTATGCTTATAGTACTATGCAAATATAAGGTATTTGCATAAGCTTGCAAGGAGAACATACAATAATTTCGTTGAACAATTTAATTAGCCTCCTCCTTAATAAACCTTGTACTTTTATTTCTGTACTCCATTTTCTGACCATCCATGAGCCCGCATCACGGACCATTTGTTGCCGATAGATTGACCACCTAGGCCTGGGATTGAACTGCCGTTGCCAGTTGGACGCTGAATTTTCTAAATTTTTAATCTTTTTAAATCTTAATTTAAAAAATAACGCCACTTATTTTTTTTATTTCTAACCCTTTTGGCTTCCCCATGGCTCCTGGCGTGGCCAAACCATGCTACCGCGATATATGTGTTGGCGTGACAAGATCTACCACGGTAAACAGAGATTTCCTTGTGGGAAACTTTGCTGCACTACTTCCTATAGAGTGATAGTATTGTTTTGCTGCGCCAACGGGAATGACACGGCAAGGGTCAACCTTAGAAAAATTATAACTGTTCAATACAACATCAGATCGTTTATATGAAACTATAGCTCTCGACGAGACATACAACTTTCTAGTTTTGAGTATTTTCATTTGAGATCTTTAAGATGCTCAAAAAATAATATAAAGTTTTAGAAGCATAATAGTCACGTACCAGCGGTAGTCAGAAAAATCATATCTTTCTTGTACGGTGTCTAATGAAGATATTTTTCATATGAAAGTTGTAGTCCTTGATGTGATCTACATCCGTTTAGTTCCGAGATTTTCCATTTAATATCGTTAAGATAATCTAAATAAAATATAAAGTTTCAATAGCTTAATTATCACGTACTAGCTCTTGATGCTTCATCGAAATCATATCTTTCTTGTATGGTGTCAAATTAAAATACTTTTTATTGAAAGTCGTAGCCCTAGACGAGATCTACAACTTTCTTGTTTTGAGGTTTTTCATTTGGGCTATAACTTTCTATTTTTATGTACTAATGACTTCAAATGAAAAACCCTCAAAACAAAAAAGTTGTAGAGGGCTACAACTTTTATATAAAAGGTATTTTTATTTGACATCACTACTACACAAATGATTTTGTGAGGTGGTGCTCTTTTATTAACCGAGACATTTATAAAATCCAGCCGCCTCGGCTAATGCCTAGGATTAACGAAGGCGGTCAGTTTTATTAACCGAGGCAGTCACAATCAACCGCCTCGCAAAATCAATTTACGGAAGCGGTTACCTAAAATCTATTTACGGAGGCGGGCCTTATAAGTAGCCCGCATCCAAAAATGCCTCTATGTTTAGAGGTGATGAGAAAAGCCCAACAAGCCCGATATCACGCCCTGACTATATATACAGTGACTTAGGGTTTCACCTCTCACTTCCTCTCTCTCACCTCTCTGAATCACGAGCACCCCACTGCACAGTGCCCGACCCCTCCCCTCCCTTCACGACGGCACACTCCCCTCCCCTCCCGGTGCTCCTTCCCTCACCTCCCTTCACGGCGGCACCCCACCTCTCTCCTCCCCTCCCCTCCCCTCCCGACGCTCCTCCCCTTCCCTCCCTTCTCTGTCGAGGGTGCTGCGGCCTGGTGAAAGGTCCTAATGGCTAGAGGGGGGGTGAATAGCCTATTTAAAAATTTCTACAACAACACTTAGTAAACCGGTTAGACAATTATGAGGCGAACCAAGTGTTGAGCTAGCCTACTAAAATTGTAAGCCACCTACCACAATTCTAGTTTATATATAGTTTCTATCCACACAATAGCTATGTCACTACACTAAGTTAGTCTGCTCTCAAAGGCTAACTAAAGAGCCACACTAACCAAACTAATAAGCTCTCACAACTAGCTACACTAAAGAGCTTGATAACTAGTTTGCGGTAATGTAAAGAGAGTGAACAAGATGGTTATACCGCCGAGTCGAGGAGTGAACCAATCAATCACAAGAATGAATACCAATGAAGACCAATCACCTTGGAATCAAATGATGACACAATGATTTTTTACTGAGGTTCACTTGCTTGCCGGCAAGCTAGTCCTCGTTATGGCGATTCACTCACTTGGAGGTTCATGCGCTAATTGGCATCACACGCCAAACCCTCAGTAGGGTGCCGCACAACCAACACAAGATGAGGATCACACAAGCCACGAGCAATTCACTAGAGTATCTTTTGGCTCTCCGCCAGGGAAAGGTCAAGAACCCCTCACAATCACCACAATCAGAGCTGGAGACAATCACCAACCTCCGCTCGATGATCCTCGCTGCTTCAAGCCGTCTAGGTGGCGGCAATCACCAAGAGTAACAAGTGAATCCCGCAGCGAAACACGAACACCAAGTGCCTCTAGATGCAAACCCTCAAGCAATGCACTTGGATTCACTCCCAATCTCACAAAGATGTTGAATCTATGACGGAGATGAGTGGGAGGGCTTTAGCTAAGCTCACAAGGTTGCTATGTTAATGCAAATGGCCAAGAGAGTGAGCTTGAGCCGGCCATGGGGCTTAAATAGAAGCCCCCATGAAATAGAGCCGTTGTACCCCTTCACTAGGCACGACATGGGTTGACCAGACGCTCCGGTCATATCGAGCAGACACAGGACCCCAGCATCTGGTCACCCGCTGCTTGCCACATGTCATCGGCTTCAAACGCTGATTGCCCGATCTCAACTATAATAGAACCAACCAAATTATAAGAACGTAAGTACAAAAACAATCACCGAAGTGATTAAATTCCTGTACTTAAGCTCCCATAATTCCGATAGTCCAGAAATCATGAAGGACTTCAAACAACTCCCGACATACAAACCAAGACCGTAGTGATTCAACACAACACATCATTCGTTACAACATTTCACAAGTGGCATTCGGATTACATCCATCAGAGTTCAAATAAAATATTACAAACCAAGTTCAAATTTGCGGAAGCAACATAGTTTAGTACATAACTTCATAGTTTTAAATACATTGCCAGATCTTAGTCATGTCCCACCAAAAGCATCTTTAGGTACGAGAACTAGGAGAGACCGCGCCAGTGGTCTAGTCTTCATCCCCAGCTAGGAGAAGGCAATACTTGCAGCAACCAAAGTAGAACTGGTCATCTGCAATAGGTGGGAGATAAACCCTGAGTATGAGAAGGTACTCAGCTAGACTTACCCGTCAAAACCAGAAATAAAGGACACCAAGGGTCATGCAAGGCTTATGAGGTGGGCTAGCTTGACACAGTTGCATAAAAGAGCTTATGAATATAGTGACCAATTTAAACTTAGCATCAAGCTCATCATCATTTACCTGTCCACTAGATTAGAACCTGTACTAGAGCACTCACTTATTAGGAGCAAACAATATTAACCATAGCAGGTATAATAAGGCTGTCATCATCATACCATCATTCCCGAACCATTATGTTATTTAGTGTATCTACTTTGGAGATAAGCCCGTCAAGTTCTCACTAACCGGTGAGAGACGGCGACTCGAATCGAATTACAACTCAGCTGAGGGGGTATTCCTAACTCTCGCCCTAGCATACTTTGCAAGGGTAGCCGTGGGTCACCTTTGGTACAACTTAGGAACCAAATTCACGGGTTCGATCAGCGCCATCACTCTCAGGGATTACCCTTCTGCCAGGATGATCAGGACTTTTAAATCACCTGCCCTTGGACTCATGCCTACGGCTCCCTTCCAAGGCGTACTTTATACTTATCGACTGCCGGCCTGAGGTGAGCTACTCGGCTTCATGGTCGGTCTCTAGACCCGGCCAACTAAGAGAGAGGCATGCGTTCAACATGAACAGGAAAGGCTCCAAGATTCGATCCTTAAGCGACACAAACAGAGTCACTGCAAATTGGCAAGCCTCCGCCCAGTCTTCAGTTCAAATTAAGATAGGTTCTTTTCCCACGATAGCAAATATAGTCAACCGTGCCATATGTATATCCCTAAAGCTCGCAGGTGACAGGAAATCACCTGACTTCTACCACATTTAAGCTAGGCTAAGCACTACACGAGCCTGAGCTACATAGGATTCATGGTATCAATATCTGGACAAGGATTGGATAACTAATGCAGCAAGTATTTGCATCCAACACCTAAACTTAATGCAACAATATATATGTAACAATAATACTTTAATTGCATTTCGAAAATTAGGAGGCTTAATATGCTCAAGGGCTTGCCTTTCACAAAGTTGCACGAACGGTGATCCGGATACTCAACGGCGACCTCGTCAGACACTTCTCCCGAGGGCTGCACCGCCTGAACCTCTGGTGTTGGCTGTTGCTGCTCCCCGCTCGGTTCCTCGAATTCTAGTAGTGTCACCCCTTCCGGTACACCTATTGCATGCAGATGCACAAGATAAATATCATGGATGCATAAGGAATGACATGATGCTCATGATGAATGGATAACAGTAAGTATTTAACGAAAACATCACTGGACACTCGTTTACCGATTAAGAATAGCTCTATTCAAATCACTTTAAAACATGTATCTAACTTAACTCGAAGAACAAGATCAACTTACCTAACTTGCATAACCTAAGATAAAGATGCTCATCTTCAGTTAAAGGCCTAACACCTAGGAACATTACCACAAGCTTAGGAATAGTAAAGGCATGCTTAAATCAACAGTTAAGGTTTCATATGCAAACGAGTAGTTCCTTAATTCAATCACAACAAGAGTTCTACAAATTCAAATGACTTGTAAGAGGACATTCTGGAAAGCTTATGAAATTCTCTACAATTCGTTTGTAAACATCAAAGCATGATTCTTACGTTAACCAAATCAAATTCAAGTAAACATAGAATCTGTCCAGAAATGACAGGTTTACTAAATTAAATATTTAGTGATGATGCAAAAGCATAATTGGACCAAACCAAGTTTACCAACTTGTTGTGCATACCAGAGGAACATCAGAAAGTATAGTGCCAACTTCTAAATAAATTATTTAATGTCCTTTTCTAATTTATTTAGTTAATTAGGTGATTAAAGCAACATATAGTAAAATTGTACAGAAAAATCTACAAAAATTACAGTAGCTACCTGATGCTTCACATAGACTACCATAAAAATTTCAAAGCAACTGGACAAGCCGAACTTGTTGTATAAAAAATAACAGATGGCAGGTCTATTTCTAGCATAATTAGGAAACCCTATTGAAAAGTGTCAAGCAACATATTTTATATTTTTCCTAGTATCATTCTAGCATAAGAATAGCACTCACCAAATTTTACCTTTACTGGATCTATAGAAAAATTATGAAAATTCATATAAGATCCATCCATGCAAACAAGAGAATTACCTAACTCCTACATACAGTGTCCAAAGTGTATGAAAATTTAACTACAAGCTATTCATGATATGAGCAGTACACCATAAAAATTTCATGCCATTTGGAGCTACACATAAAAAGATATAATTACCCCTATTTCCTAAATGATTAAAAGAGATAATTAGCAACTCCATTTTTCATAACAGAACATGGCATAAATTATATTTTTAATATAAACTAGACATTACCAGGAACTCAACAAAATTAGAACCACATCATTTGGATCTACCAACCAAGAGATATACATTTTTGAATCTGTACCCAAATCTATGAAAAAGAACAAAACAAAACAAATTGAAAACCCTATCCAATTACTGGGCCGGCCCGAAAAACCACTGCGGCCCGCGACGCGCGCGCCTGCACACGCCAGCGCGGCCTAGAAACACGGCGCGGCCCACGGTCGGCTCCCGCCCACGCGCGGCTACTGATAAGCGGTTCCCGCTAGTCAGAGAGAAAGCCAGGGGAGGGAAGAAGAACGATGGCGGTAGCTCGCCGCCAGTGGCAGCTCCGGTGAGGCCACAGGTACTAGTGTGTTCACCTCACCTGTGCGCACCTAGGGGTACCATTAATCGCATCAATTTCAGTGGCTAGGGGGAATGACGACGGCCATGGCGGCGCACGGCCGCGAGTTGGCCAGCTCCGGCGAGCCGACGGCATCACGGCCCTAATGGTCTACCCTACGAGCATCAGCATCACTCACTGGACAAAGAGCAAGGGAAAGAGGGGGTAGTAAGAGGCTCGAGTGGCACAGCCACGTGCGAGCTCGGCCGGCGGCGGTCATGGCGACCCGGTGGAGCCGCCTTCACGGTGAGCCCTACCTAAGGCGAGGATGAGGTTTCGGTGAGGTTGAGGACGTGGAGGAGCTCACGATGGTGCTGTGGTTCAAGGGAATTGGACAATGGCGCCCGGTTAAGTGATTTGGCTTGGCGATGTCACGGTGTTCCTGGTCACCGCGCTTGCGTGGAAGAGAACGGCAGAGGGGAAAATGGCGAGAGGAAGAGGGAGTGAGCGAGGCACTGGCTTGGCTTTCATCTGGGAGCATGGGCGCGCGACATGGAGGTGCTAGCTGAGCATGCACGCCACATGGTGGCCAACCTCTGAACCGGTCGGCCATGATGTTCACTGAACATTTTCTGAAGCACCTGAATCGGGGTCCGGTGGCACGACTGATAGCGCTATTTCATCATCTCATAGTTCGTAATCTAGCCCGAGTTAGTGGTAGGTAGTAACATCAAATTTGTAGAGCTACAATAGTACTACAACATTGTCAATTGAGGCTTGGACTAGTTTGGTCTGGATTGGGAGATACAAGGTCGCAAAGAGGGGCTCATGAAACTGTAAGTCAGGACTTTGACTGAAAAATTTTTCTAAGTCTGAAATCAGCAGGGAAACCTGACTTGTGGGCCCTATTTGAGCATGTTCTAGCCATTTTCATGAGATGGTCATATTGAGACTTTTGTTCCTTGATAAATTGGCTACAACTTTGGTAAAGGGTGCACATCCATGCAAGGTCTCTAGGTTGGACTTTTTAATCAGTCAAACAGAGTCACTCTAGAGGTCATCCTAAAGTCAAACCTCCACCTAGAGGGCAATTTAGTCATTTTGATCCACATGAACAATGTCCCATCAATTACCCTAAGTGTAGTTAAGGTGTATTAGACCATAATTAACCACTCTACACAAGTGCTACACCAACTTCTAAGTATCACATGTGATGAAACGGCAAAACACTCAATTTACCCTAATGTTGCAATTCCATGTTTCACATGTTTTATGACTTTGTTGTAATTTTAAACTTGTCATATTACTACCATGTTGCCATGTTTCAAGGTATGAGAAACTTATGTTGCATTTACATGTGGCACTAACTACCATTCACAAGCAATCAAGTATGAAACAAACATAATTGAGAATGTTGCATATACATGTTTCAGTAACAATGACATGATGAGGTAGATGATGCACATGTTTATGAAATGAAATGCAATTTTGTGGGAGCCAAACACCTAGGGTGTTACAGCCCTCCCCCCTTAGAAAAATCTCATCCCGAGATTTGGAAAGCGTACCATTTAGTATAGAAAGTTAGAAAATTTTCCTTTAGATAATCTTCCCGCTCCCATGTTGCATCCCGATCACTATGATTACTCCAAACTACCTTGTATAACTTAACTACTCGCCTATGAGTCATCCTTTTTTGAGTATCCAGAACCTGCATGGGCTTCTCCTCATAAGAAAGATTAGATTTCAATTCGATTCTCCTCGTTGCTACTCTTTCCTCGGGAATACGGAGACACTTCTTCAGCTAAGACACATGGAATACTAGGAATATAGCTCCCATTTCACGTGGTAGATCGAGTTTATAGGCTACTCTTCCACTTTTCTCGATGATTCAGTAAGGTCCAACATATCGAGGCTCAAGCTTCCTTTTGTTTCCAAAACGTTTTACTCCTCTCATAGGGGATACCTTCAGATAAACATGGTCACCTACTTCAAGCTCAATAGGTTTTCTTCTCTTATCAACATAACTCTTTTGTCTAGCCTGAGCGGCAGTCATATTCTTCTGTATAGTTTGGACTTGCTCTTCGGCTTCTTTTACAAAATCAATACCATAAAATCTTCTTTCTCCGGGTTCCACCCAGTTTAAAGGAGTCACTTGCGGCCATATAGCGCTTCAAAAGGAGCCATCTTGATACTCTCTTGATAACTGTTGTTATAAGAGAATTTAGCGAGAGGCAACCATTACTCCCAAGAGCCTTTGCAAGAGATAAGACAAGCTCTAAGCATGTCTTCAAGAATTTGATTAACACGCTCAGTCTGTCCTGATGTTTATGGATGATAGGCAGAACTGCGGATTAGATGAGTGCCAAGATTCTGATGTAAGCATTCCCAAAAGTGAGCTGTGAATTGCGGTCCTCTATCTGAAACAATGGATTTGGGTGCACCATGGAGACATACCACTTGTTGAAAATAAATATCAGCATAATTATGAGGGTGATAGGTAGACTTGACTGAAATAAAGTGAGTGGATTTGGTTAGACGATCTACGATAACCTAGATGGAATCACAACCCTTTTTGGTAGTGGGTAACCCAACAATGAAATCCATAACAATTTCTTCCCACTTCCAGACAGGAATAGAGAGTGGCTGCAATAACCTGGGCTTCATGTGAATAGCCTTGACTCTACAACAGTTATCACACCTTGCCACATAGGCTGTGATTTCTTTCTTCATCTTGGTCCACCAATAATACAGCTTGAGATCTTGATACATTTTACTACTACCAGGATGGATGGACAATCTAGAAGAATGGGCTTCAGCCATAATTTGATTTCTAAGTTCTTTGTCTTTGGGTACTACAAGCCTATCATCAAACTAGAGAATTCCTTTGTCATTGACCCTAAAGTGCTTGGTCTCCTGCTCTTTCATCTTCCGCTTGATGTGAAACACACCCACATAAGTCTTCTGGAGTTTGATAATTTGACTTCTAAGAGAGCAATCCACAGTGATATTGTGGAGTACTATAGGATGAAGGAGGTGTGCCAGATGAAAGTCTTCACTAACTAAGGAATTGCAATGGGCCTTTCTGCTTAAGGCATCAGCAACCACATTTGCCTTTCCAGGATGGTAGTGCACTTGAAGGTTGTAGTCTTTGATTAATTCTAACCATCATCGTTGACACATGTTCAACTTGGGTTGAGTAAAGATGTACTTGAGACTTTTATGGCCAGTATAGATGTTGCACACATTACCTAGCAAGTAATGTCTCCAAATCTTCAGGGCATGAACAACCACGGCTAGCTCTAAGTCATGGGTAGGATAATTGACTTCATGCTTTCAAAGCTGGCGTGAAGCATAAGCAATGACTCGGCCCTCATGCATAAGAACACACCCTAAACTGGTGCCACATGCATCACAATAGACATCAAAAGGCTTCTCGATGTTAGGTTGTGCCAATACAGGAGCAAAAGTTAGTAAGGTCCGCAAAGTGTGGAAAGCCTCTTCACACTTCGGGGTCCACACAAACTTCTCATCCTTTTGAAGTAGTCGAGTCATGGGCTTGGCGATTTTAGAGAAATCTGGGATGAATCGACGATAATAGCCAGCCAAACCCAGGAAACTTCGGACTTCTATGACCGTAGTAGGTGCCTTCCAATCTAGGACTTCTTGCACCTTAGTAGGGTCAACCAAAATTCCATCTCCAGATAACACATGACCTAGAAAAGGTACATTGTTCAACCAGAATTCGCACTTGCTGAACTTAGCATAAAGCTGGTTGTCATGTAATCGAGTTAAAACAATTCTCAGATGTTCAGCATGCTCTGCTTCATTCTAAGAATATACAAGGATATCATCAATGAACACGACGACGAACTTGTCCAATTCCGGCATGAATACCGAATTCATCAGGTACAGAAAGTGTGTCGGAGCATTTGTCAACCTAAAGGACATGACAAGATATTCGAACAAGCCATAACGAGTAGAGAAAGCTGTCTTAGGTATATCTTCAGGACAAATTTTGATCTGATGGTAGCCAGACCTCAAATCGATCTTGGAGAATACCTTAGCTTTGGAGAGTTGATCAAACAGAATATCAATGCGAGGAAGAGGGTATTTGTTCTTGATAGTAACAGCATTAAGGGGGCAATAATCCATGCACATGCGCAGAGACTCGTCCTTCTTCTTCACAAAGATAGCCGGACAACCCTAAGGAGAAGAACTAGGCTGAATCAAACCTTTCTTTAATAGCTCATTCAACTGAATCTTCAGCTCAGTCAACTCATTGGGCAGCATTTTATAGGGCCTTCGAGAAATAGGAGCCGTACCCGGAATGAGTTCTATCTTGAATTCTACTTCACGGTCCGATGGTAATCCAGGCAAGTCATCAGGGAAGACATCTAGAAACTCACAGACAACTAGTATATCCTCAATGGCTTTGGCTAGGGTAGCATTGGCTGTATTGTGGATAGCGATATCATGAGGCAACTGCACTAGAAAACCTTTCTTATCCATAGGATCTCTCAACATTACCACACGGGTTGATGTATCGATCAACACTCCATTCCCGCTCATCCACTTCATCCCTAGGATTACATCAATTCCTACCCCTGGCAGAACTACAAGATCCGCAAGGAACTCTCGATCCCCAATCTCAATCTTTATATCTTTAACTACTTGGTTAGTCATGATATTATTTCCAGCAGCACTAATACAATAACCCCCCTTGACAATTGTAATCACATTCATCTTATGCTTAGATGCAAAAGTAGAACTCACAAAGGAATGTGAAGCACCCGAATCAAAGAGCACAACTGCAGGGTGATCGTTAACAAGAAACTTACCAGCGGTGACCACTTCACCAGCAGGAATTTCCTCCACTGTAGTGTAGTGAACACGCCCCTAACGGATGTTTCCTTGAGCATTCTGCTTGGGAGGATAGGGACAATTACTAGCCTAGTGACCAGGCTTGTTATAGTTCCAGCACGGCCTGTTAGCTGGTGGGACATTTGAGCTGCCCTGCCTAGAGGTATTCTTTGGCAAGGAAACTATGTACCCCTTGTGGAAACCAGTTTTAGCTTGATTCTTCTTCTGAGGTGGGCGGTACTGGACATTAGCATTGGGTGGATGATATTGGGTTTTGGATACCACTAGTGCCTTAGACTGAGAAGCACCTGCCTCAATGTTTCTTTTATGGGTCTTGGAAGCAGCATATACCTTATCATTATTCTCTTGAGTCAGGGTATCATTGATAAACTCATTGAAGGTGACACACTTACAGTTGCCCATAGACTTCATCAGTTTAGGGGAAAGTCCCCTCTTAAAACTAGCTATCTTTTTGGCATCAGTATCAACAAACTCAGGAGCATACCTCGCCAGGTTGTTAAATGTCTAGAGGTACTCATTAAGACTCTTGTTGCCTTGAGTTAGCTTCATGAACTCGGCATGCTTGATTGCCATGAGACCAGGAGGGATAAAATATCCCCTGAAAGCTTCCTAGAACTGGTCCCAAACCACCTCGACGTTTGTAGGGAAGGTGGTCCTGTGATGGTTCCACCAGATGCCTGCAGGGACTTAGAGCTAGTGTCCTGCATACGAGGCCTTCATACCTTCTGTCAATCGGAGCAATCCAAACCTTTGCTCTATCGTACTCAACCATTCATCAGCTTGTAATGGTTCTTCTGCCTCTCTAAAGATAGGAGGCTTTGTGTCCATGAAGTCCTTAAAGCTGCTATACTGGTTTGGCTCGGGTCCCTGGCGGACATGTCGATCATCGCGGTTAGCCAGTTGGCGCATAGCCTCAGCTAACATGCGCTGACTTTCGACGACTGTCTGCATTAGCTCAACTGGTGTGGGCGGTGGTGGAGGAGGTGGTTGTTCCTCATCTCCAAGGCTACGACCACGACGAAGATTATAAGCCATCTGTAGCAAAAAGTTGCAACGCAAGGGGAGAATCATTTAAGGGATACAAAATTTAATTAGTCAAGATCATCAAATTTTAAAGGAGGGAGTAATGCAAGAAATGCCATGTATGCTTGAATATGATGCATGCACGATCCGTACGTCCTCACAAACCTAGAAAAACTTAAAGGCTAGCGAAATATACAGTGGCATACATACATTCTCTCGTATACGGTAGCTAGTCGATCTACAACGATACGTTGTTAGTGTACCTGCAGCAAATTTCATTTCAGCCCAATAATTTCCCAAAAAGGCATGTAAAGTAAGTAGTAAACTAAATACTTTCATACATACATCCCCCGATGTATATACTCTAGTATCATAGCTACCTAATAGAGATACCCACACTTAAGTACTCTCATAGATACATGATCGAACATGTAAGTATGCAAGCAACCACAACTACTCTCCCCTAGACCGACGATTGGACGGTCATGCTCTCACAACTCCCACTTACCAGAGCGTAGAGGTATTTTGATCCATACATTACCACCCAAGCAGATGGCATCCATACAATAGCACGCCGTATGGACAACGAAACAGAAACAAGTAGGAACCCCCAAGTTAGTACTTTAATCAGCCACCTAAGAGTCCTTATTTTGGCATAAAGGATATGACCACTGGCAACACTTAGTATTTAATTTAGAATTTTCACAAATACTTTTGTTTTAAATACACAAATGACATGTTTAGTGTTGAATCTTGCTCTGATACCAGCTGTAACAGAACCGACCAAATTATAAAAACGTAAGTACAAAAACAATCACCGAAGTGATTAAATTCCTGTACTTAAGCTCCCATAATCCCGGTAGTCCAGAAATCACGAAGGACTTCAAACAACTCCCGACATACAAACCAAGACCGTAGTGATTCGACACAACACATCATTCGTTACAACATTTCACAAGTGGCATTCGGATTACATCCATCAGAGTTCAAATAAAATATTACAAACCAAGTTCAAATTTGTGGAAGCAACATAGTTTAGTACATAACTTCATAGTTTCAAATACATTGCCAGATCTTAGTCATGTCCCACCAAAAGCATCTTCAGGTACGAGAACTAGGAGAGACCGCGCCCAACGGTCTAGTCTTCATCCCCAGCCGGGAGAAGGCAATACTTGCAGCAACTAAAGTAGAACTACTCATCTGCAACAGGTGGGAGATAAACTCTAAGTACGAGAAGGTACACAGCTAGACTTACCCATCAAAACTAGAAATAAAGGACACCAAGGGTCATGCAAGGCTTATGAGGTGGGCTAGCTTGACATAGTTGCATAAAAGAGCTTATGAATATAGTGACCAATTTAAACTTAGCATCAAGCTCATCATCATTTACCTATCCACTAGATTAGCACCTGTACTAGAGCACTCACTTATTAGGAGCAAATAATATTAATCATAGCAGGTATAATAAGGCAGTCATCATCATACCATCATTCCCGAACCATTATGTTATTTAGTGTATCTACTTTGGAGATAAGCCCATCAAGTTCTCACTAACCGGTGAGAGACGGCGACTCGAATCGAATTATAACTCAGCTGAGAGGGTATTCCTAACTCTCGTCCTAGCATACTTTGCAAGGGTAGCCATCGGTCACCTTTGGTACAACTCAGGAACCAAATTCGCGGGTTCAATCAGCGCCAGCACTCTCAGGGATTACCCTTCTGCCAGGACGATCAGGACTTTTAAATCACCTGCCCTTGGACTCACGCCTATGGCTCCCTTCCGAGGCGTACTTTATACTTATCGACTCTCGTCCAGAGGTGAGCTACTCGGCTTTATGGTCGGTCTCCAGACCCGACCAACTAAGAGAGAGGCATAAGGAATGACATGATGCTCATGATGAATGGATAACAGTAAGTATTTAATGAAAACATCACTAGACACTCGTTTACCGATTAAGAATAGCTCTATTCAAATCACTTTAAAACATGTATCTAACTTAACTCGAAGAACAAGATCAACTTACCTAACTTGCATAACCTAAGATAAAGATGTTCATCTTCAGTTAAAGGCCTAACACCTAGGAACATTACCACAAGCTGAGGAGTAGTAAATGCATGCTTAAATCAACAGTTAAGGTTTCATATGCAAACGAGCAGTTCCTTAATTCAATCACAACAAGAGTTCTACAAATTCAAATGACTTACAAGAGGACATTCTGGAAAGCTTATAAAATTCTCTATAATTCGTTTGTAAACATCAAAGCATGATTCTTACGTTAATAAAATTGATTTCAAGTAAACATAGAATCTGTCCAGAAATGACAGGTTTACTAAATTAAATATTTAGTGATGATGCAAAAGCATAATTGGACCAAACCAAGTTTACCAACTTGTTGTGCATACTAGAGGAACATCAAAAAGTATAGTGCCAACTTCTAAATAAATTATTTAATGTCCTTTTCTAATTTATTTAGTTAATTAGGTGATTAAAGCAACATATAGTAAAACTATACAGAAAAATCTACAAAAATTGCAGTAGCTACCTCATGCTTCACATAGACTACCATAAAAATTTCAAAGCAATTGGACAAGCTGAACTTGTTGTATCAAAAATAACAGATGGCAGGTCTATTTCTAGCATAATTAGGAAACCCTATTGAAAAGTGTCAAGCAACAGATTTCATATTTTTCCTAGTATCATTCTAGCATAAGAATAGCACTCACCAAATGTTACCTTTACTGAATCTATAGAAAAATTATGAAAATTCACATAAGATCCATCCATGCAAACAAGAGAATTACCTAACACCTACATATAGTGTCCAAAGTGTATGAAAATTTAACTACAAGCTATTTATGATATGAGCAGTACACCATAAAAATTTCATGCCATTTGGAGCTACATAGAAAAAGATATAATTACCCCTATTTCCCACATGATTAAAAGAGATAATTAGCAACTTCATTTTTCATAACAGAACATCGCATAAATTATATTTTTAATATAAACTAGACATTACTAGGAACTCAACAAAATTGGAACCACATCATTTGGATATACCAACCAAGAGATATACATTTTTTAATCTGTACCCAAATCCGTGAAAAAGAACAAAACAAAACAAATTGAAAACCCTATCCAATTACTGGGCCGGCCTGGAAAACCACTGCGGCCCACGACACGCGCGGCTACACACGCCAGCGCGGCCCAGAAACACGGCGCGTCCCACGATCGGCTCCCGCCCGCGCGCGGCTGCTGACTAGCGGGCCCCGCTAGTCAGAGAGAAAGATAGGGGAGGGAAGAAGAACGACGACGGTAGCTCGCCGCCGGTGGCAGCTCCGGCGAGGCCACAGGTACCAGCATGTTCACCTCACCCGTGCGCACCTAGGGGTACCATTAATCACAGCAATTTCGGTGGCTAGGGGGAATGGCGATGGCCATGGCGGCGCATGGCCACGGGTTGGCCAGCTCTGGCGAGCCGACGACATCACGGCCCTAATGGTCTACCCTACGAGCATCAGCATCACTCACTGGACCAAGAGCAAGGGAAAGAGGGGGCTGTAAGAGGCTCGAGCGGCACAGCCACGTGCGAGCTCGGCCGACGGCGGTCATGGCGACCCGGTGGAGCCGCCTTCACGGTGAGCCCTACCTGAGACGAGGACGAGGTTTCGGTGAGGTCGAGGACGTGGAGGAGCTCACGGTGGTGCTGTGGTTCAAGGGAATCGGACAATGGCGCTCGGTTAGGTGATTTGGCTCGGCGGCGTCACGGTGTTCCCAGTCACCGCGCTCGCATGGAAGAGAACGACAGAGGGGGAAATGGCGAGAGGAAGAGGGAGTGAGCGAGGCGCTGGCTTGGCTTTCATCTGGGAGCATGGGCGCGCGACATGGAGGTGCTAGCTGAGCATGCATGCCACGTGGTGGCCAACCTATGAACCGATCGGCCACGATGTTCACTGAACATTTTCTGAAATGCCTGAATCGGGGTCCGGTGGCACGACTGACAGCGCTATTTCATCATCTCATAGTTCGTAATCTAGCCCGAGTTAGTGGTAGGTAGTGACATCAAATTTGTAGAGCTACAATAGTACTACAACATTGTCAATTTGGACTTGGACTAGTTCGGTCTGGATTGGGAGATACAAGGTCGCAAAGAGGGGCTCATGAAACTGTAAGTCAGGACTTTGACTGAAAATTTTTTCTAAGTCTGAAATCAGCAGGGAAACCTGACTTGTGGGCCCTATTTGAGCATGTTCTAGCCATTTTCATGAGATGGTCATATTGAGACTTTTGTTCCTTGATAAATTGGCTACAACTTTGGTAAAGGGTGCACATCCATGCAAGGTCTCTAGGTTGGACTTTTTAATCAGTCAAACAGAGTCACTCTAGAGGTCATCCTAAAGTCAAACCTCCACCTAGAGGGCAATTTAGTCATTTTGATCCACATGAACAATGTCCCATCAATTACCCTAAGTGTAGTTAAGGTGTATTAGACCATAATTAACCACTCTACACAAGTGCTACACCAACTTCTAAGTATCACATGTGATGAAATAGCAAAACACTCAATTTACCCTAATGTTGCAATTCCATGTTTCACATGTTTCATGACTTTGTTGTAATTTTAAACTTGTCATATTACTACCATGTTGCCATGTTTCAAGGTATGAGAAACTCATGTTGCATTTACATGTGGCACTAACTACCATTCACAAGCAATCAAGTATGAAACAAACATAATTGAGAATGTTGCATATACATGTTTTAATAACAATGACATGATGAGGTAGATGATGCACATGTTTATAAAATGAAATGCAATTTTGTGGGACCCAAACACCTGGGGTGTTACACCAATGGTCATTAGTACATTTAAGTAGTGACCGAACACGTTGCTCAAAGTGACCGGACGCACCAACACCAGCGTTCGAGCGTTTCCAGTAAGGTACCAGAAGCGAAAAATCACGACCGGACGCGTCCGGTCATGCCCGACTAGACTCCCTTAGCGTCTGGTCACTCAATGTCTCCCCTGTGCGCTGCATATGTCATCATACGTCATACTGACCGGACTCAGGCCTGAGCGTTCGGTCATTTCTCGCGCCAGCGTCCGGTCATGTGACCGAAACCGCACGCTCACTGCTGCCACTGACCGGACACGCCGGTCTCTCCGAGACCAGCGTCCGGTCACTTACAGTGACCACGTTCACCTGGGTTTAGCCATCGGACACATTCGTTACACTCTGTGAAACCCTGTCTTTTCTATACAGGGTGCCGGTGGCACCGTTGGACTGTCCGCACTCTACGGGCGGACACTCCACCGGTGAAATTTCTTATCCTTGCTCAAATGTGCCAACCACCAAGTGTATCACCTTGTGCACATGTGTGTTAGCACATTTTCATAAAACATTTTCAAGGGTGTTAGCACTCCACTAGATCCTAAATGCATATGCCATGATTAGAGCATCTAGTGGCACTTTGATAACAGTATTTCGATACGAGTTTCACCCCTCTTAATAGTACGGCTATCAAACTAAATGTGATCACACTCGCTAAGTGTCATGATCACCGAAACAAAATGGCTCCTATCACTTATACCTTTGCCTAGAGCCTTTTGTTTTTCTCTTTCTTCTTTTCAAGTCCAAGCACTCGATCATCACCATGGCATGGCACCATCATCATGTCATGATCTTCATTTGCTTCACCACTTGGAATGTGCTACCTATCTCACGATTACCTGATAAACTAGGTTAGCACTTAGGGTTTCATCAATTCACCAAAACCAAACTAGAGCTTTCACCTAGGGAAGCGACCCCTCCGGTGGGCGCAAGTGGCGGCCTGGGCGAGCGGCGCCCTTCCGGTGGGCGCGGGGGCAATGGCCTAGGCGAGTGGCGCCTCTTCGGTGAATGCGGGCGGCGCTAGGCTCTCTCCAGCAGTGGCTCTACTCTCCCTCCCTCACCGACGGTGCGAGTACGAGGCGGGGCCGCATTCGGATCCGCCACCACCAACGATGACCGAGCAGATCCACCGCCGAACCACCTCCACCACTACCAACGACGACGACCAAGCGGATCCGCGCCCGTGGTGGCCAGATCTGGCGAGCAGCGGGCGGCCTCCTCCAGCGAGCGGACACGACGGCGGTGCGGATCTGGTGAGCAACAGTGCGACGCGTGGATGGGCTCGGCGGGCCCATGGGTGGGCTCGCTGGGCTTATCCATAGGTTTTCCTTTTTTTGTTTTTTTATTTGATTTATCAAGGCGGGCATCAAACCGCCTTGGAATAGATCCTATTTATCATGACCTTTGACCGAGACGGTTGCGATGCCCGCCTCGGTTAATCGTTTCTACCCGCCTCGGTAAAGTTTAGTGTAGTAGTGCATCATACAATAAAATGATTTTTTGACGCGACAAGCGCTGATACGCAATTATTATGGTGTTGAAAGTTTAAATTATTTTTAAAAAATATCTTGACGTAAAGACTCAAAACTAAAAAGTTGTAGACTCATCAAAGACTACAATTTTTATGTGAAAATACCTTTATTTGATCATACAAGAAATATATGATTTTTCTAAGGCGACTGGCGCTGGCATGTGATTATTATGCTACTGAAACCTTATATTATTTTTAGATCATCTTAGTGACCTCAAATGAAAAATCTCAAAACTAAAGGGTTGTAGATCTTATCGAGGGCTACAACTTTTATATAAAAATGTCTTCATTTGACACCATACAAGGAATATATGATTTTTCTAAGACTGTTAGTTGGGTAATCATAGAAAGTCTGTAAGGATCTGAATGCGAAAGGCTAGGGGTTTTCTACTTTGTATCGAAGTAGAGGTAAAACCACTGGCGGAGCATGCCTCTCGGAAAGTGGCTAGTCTGGAGAAGCCTCCGAGCATCCAAAGACATTTTTATTTTTAATCATTTTTCAAATCTTATTTTAATAATAATCTATCCATTTTTATTTTATTTCTAATTCTTTTAGCCGCACCAATACTTCTGACTGAGTAAATTCACGCTTGCGTTGACGTACTAAGATCTGCTAGGTTAAATGACAATTTCTATATGATAAATCTTGTCACGTCATTTCTGTTGATATGGTAATATTATTTTACGGTGTCAATGGGAATACTGCGATAAGCCTCAACTATAAAAAACCGTATCTTTTTCATACAGTTCTGGATGAAGATGATTTTTATATTAACGACTTTAAATTAAAAACTTGAAACGAAAAGTTATAGATATCATTAAAAACTATAATTTTTATATAAAAATTATTTCATTTTAAACGCTTGGAGGCATTCTCCCGACTTGCCAGACAGGAAGAGGCATCCTCCGCCACTAGCTTTACCTACCTCGGTGCACGTAGCACGTGCTCCTCAGAGCTACTGTACGTCGTTGGTGTGACAAGATTAAATGAGACGATGGGACACAAAACAACCCAAGACAAGATTAAAGCCCTGTTACATGCTCTCCTAAAATTAATGTCACATCGAATATTTAGACATATGCATAGAGTATTAAATATAGACTAATTATGAAACTAATTACACAACTTACAACTAATTTGCGAGGCGAATCTTTTAAACCTAATTAGTTCATGATTTGACAACGTGGTGCTACAGTAACATGTGCTAATGATAGATTAATTAGGCTTAAAAAAATCGTCTCACAAATTAGCCTAATTAGTTTTATAACTAATCTATATTTAATGCTCTTTATTAGTATCTAAATATTCGATGTGACATAAATTTTATGAGCGATTAAAGAACCAAACACCGCCTAAGTACGCTAGTCCAATGATTGTTGCACCGAACCAGCAACAATCACAGATTGACAGTACCAATACGTACCAGTACTTGACTTGACCTTCTACAATGATTGTTGCATCCCAATTATATTTACTCCATTAGTCCAGAAAAAAATACAATTATGAATTACGTGCTAATAAAAGTAGTTTACATTAGATCGAATTTCTAGTGAATAGTATTCATATTTATTGCTTTAAATTAATTATTATATAAATATATTTCATCATTAATCTAAGTTATTTATTTGATATCATAAATATTGATATTTTTTTATAATTGGTCAAACTAAAGATACTAAAACTTGGCACTATGCTAAAATTGCATTTCTTTTTAGACGGAGGGAGTATATAGGGAACGAATTCAGATTAATCTCTTTATTGTTAGCACAACATTGTCAGTACAGGGCTTATTAGGATTTCAATATAGTCACGATTTATAAGCTTTGACTGACCACATTGCCCATTGGTTATAAGTTTTTAAACATAATCGTTGTATCAATATATTTATATTTGATATGCATGTCTCATACATTTTTTTAACAATGATTGGCAAAAAAAAAAAACTGATGATAAGATATATTTGTACTTATCTATTTCATAAATATTTTTTAACAGTGATTGGCAAAAATATATGATGAAACTGTTTCTTAGGAAGAAACCACCGCCCTGTTGGCTGGTTGGTTCGTGGGCACGTAAAACGAAGGAGGAAGAAACGACAACTTTCGTGTTGAGAGGAAACCAGTGGTTTCTCTGCGGGTGGAGCCCGTGACGGGACTTCTCGGTTCTTGCTGCCGCGCTCACCGCCGCACAGGTCGCACAGCTGTGCTCGCCATCCGCGAAGGCTGCGCCGCCGCGCAGGCAGCGCCTCTGCCCAGGCCGTGCTCGCCGTCCGCGCATCACGCTGGCCGCGCCACGCAGGCCACGGATGCTCCTCGCGCTCCCGTGCAGGCCGTCGCGCACGCTCGCCTGCGCTGGCCAAATGACGAGCTGTTTCTTGGGTTAGAAAGTGGACTTGATAAGCTTTTCAACAAGTACTTATTCACCTCCAAAGGTTGCAGGATTAAGGAGTTATTGCTGCTTCTTTTGATGGTCCGAACAGGTCAAGGTCAGTCTTGATGGCTTATTGGTCCGATCCTCATGGTCCGAGTGTTGTAGTTCGTCGCACCCTCATCTTTATGTGTATAACTAAGTACAACCAAAGTATATTGAAGTTAATTTCATCTAGGAGTGAGTTCACTTCTATTCGGAGTAGCTTTGCTCGGCTACATATATGCGTAATTGTCACTTCATACACTTACACTTGCTTATGCGTAACTTGAGTAACCGGTGGCATGTCCTCGTTACTCCCCCTGTCTCACCTGCTCTTCTTGTTCCTGATGAAGAAGAACAGATGGTACTCTTTTGGAAGATGGAGTTAGGAGAGAGAAAGAGAGAAAAAAGCAATATTTATTAGGCCAAGACACATGCGTTGTGTGTGGTATGTTGACGTGATTGTTATGAAAACGGTGCATAATTTTAAGCGTTGAGACTGCCCTAATCTCTCTTACCTATCTCTCGGTCCAAGCTTCCGAGGTGGTCAAGAGCAAGGCCGAGGGATAGGGGGTGCGTGCAGGTCCTGCCCACTCCCTCCGTATAATGTTATGTATGACTCAAATCACTAGAGAGTAGATATAAATTAGCTAAGTATATCAATATCACTTTTTTGATCTAGGAAAGGGACTAGTGAAAATCTATTTATCCAATGGTTGATAGGTTCCTAAAATTAGTCGTCTCTCTTCTAGTATCTACTACGACCACTGAGAGGGCTCTTACATGTAGGAAACTTGTCAAGACACATACCAGAAGTAAGATTACAGATGGCTTTTGTGAAGTTTCATGGAAGTTTACATTGAAAAGAAACCGGTAGCCAAGAATAGTTCCAAAAATATTATTAAATCTTATGATCTAGTTGGTACTCATCGAGTTAAATTCAAGCTAGCAGAGATGTAACTAAAATATTATTCTCTTATATTACCAAACATATGTTACATCATTTTTCTATGCGTGATATGAATAAATTGGTATATATGCATATGTATGATTATATATATCTTCATTTTACATTTATTTTTCTGTTTCATGAACTTTCACTACCAGATTCAACTTCTTTGCCGAGTGCCTGAGGCACTCGGCAAAGGCTAATATACACTCGGCAAAGCCTTTGTCGAGTGTTACACTCGGCAAAGGGCGCTCGGTAAACAGTTTATCAGCAAAGACCTCTTTGCCGAGTGCACTTTATCGGGCACTCGGCAAAGGCTTTGCTGAGTGCCAATCCGATACTCTGCAAAGAAAAGTAGCCGTGACGGCGAGCGCCACCGTGACGGCGGCTTTGCCGAGTGTCAAGGTCAAGCACTCGGCAAAGGTACCCGATTTGCCGAGCGCCGTTGACTTAGACACTCGGCAAAGGTGGCCACTTTGCCGAGTGTCGCCGACAAGACACTCGGCAAAGTGGCGACCTTTGCCGAGTGCCTGGCCCATGGCACTCGGCAAACCTGTGATGTTTGCTGAGTACAATGGCCATTGCACTCGGCATAGCATGTTTTCAGGTAGTTCCCAGATGGTCACTTTGCCGAGTGTCATGGCCATTGCACTCGGCAAAGTGACTGAAAACAACCTTTTTATTTGTTTTTAAATCCCATCCAAACAAACAGAAGATATATATAACAAACATCACCAACATCACATATATATCATCAACACCACATATATATCACCAACACCACATATATATCACAAACGTCATATGTCTCACAATATATCACAAATAAGTTCACAAGCAATCCAAGTGCTCCATCATTGTCAACCACAATTGCAAATAGAAGTATCATTAACAACCACAAGTATCATCACTGATTTGGTGAAGGATTCGCTGAAGCATAAGGATCGTTCGATGCCGCCAATTGATTCTACACAAAGGAGAAGAGATTGCATATATGAAACAAGATAAATATATACCATACATAAATAAAACTTTCATACTCCACTAGGTTTGACCGTAAGCATGAACATACAAACTAAAACATTTATACTCACAGGAGTAGAATAGTGAGGAGGTGGAGATGGAGATGGAGCGAATAGCGAAAGTGGCGGAGCTATACCCGTAGTGGTGCCAAGACTTTGCATGTACTGAAGAATCTCCGCCATCCTCCGCTGCTCGGCCTCCACCCTCTCCATCTTCGCCTACATCTGCTCCCGTATCCTCCTCTCTTGTTCCAGCTAGGCCTACAATATATTCACCCCCAATGTTACAATAATGCAAAGGAAATGTATGAAAAAACCAATGAACGACGAATAAACCAGGAATAACCTCGAGTGCCTCCACCCGGTGGTGTGAAGTGTCCTGTCGAGGCTGCTCGTGCTGCTTGCTTGAATCTGGGAGAGACTGGGAGTAGCGGCCGAGTCGATTGCGTCGTCGCCAATCTAGTACCGCCCATGCTTCTTGCCTCCTCCCACCCTCATGATGACTTCTCCATCAAGGTCCTCGGTGCTCGGATCGTACTCTGACCCATGGACCTCCCTTGCCATCGATGTGTACTCACTGAGGCGGTTATGGACGGTCGCATTGCTGTACACCTCGGGCCCATCCTTCGGGTTGTAGTTGACGTCGGACGTCGCCTTACCCTTGTGGGCCATAGAAAATGCCTTGAAGATGGAGCAAGGCTGGCTACCATGTGACGCCGATTGCGAGAAAAAAATGCAAGATGATTAGAAATCATGCAGAATTGAGCGTTATAATAAATAAATAAATTTGTGTACCCATATTTCTGCGTATCCGCTAAGGCTACGGCTGCCTTGATGGTGTGCTACACCTAACATCATCAAACGCCGCTCTCGGCACAAGTTGTGCGTCTCCTCCCACTCGCGTGAGCACCACCTGTCCACCATCTGTTCGCAGCACTGGGGATGCGTGGCGCACCAATAAGGAATCATCTACAGGCCATCAAGTACATGACATATCAGAAGATGAAATTAAGCCTACTTAATCTCAAAAGGAATCAGTGTTAATGTTCTGTATTTACCAGTAGGTACTGGTCCCGGGTCAGCGTCATGGATCTTGCGTCCCTTTTGGTGACCTTCGTTCCAAGGACGGTCCCGTGGTAAGTTACGATGGCCTGGATACGCGTCTCGTAATGCATGTCCATGACGAGTTTTTGCAGCATTTGGTAGCTACCGCATCCGCCCTGGCCTCATGTCCATCCTGGCATCTAAAGAAATCCTGCATACAAACACGATGTATCCATTCGTTATTTCAAGAATGTATTGAGCAATGTAGTACGAGAAAGACTTACCCACAGCTCTTGCTTCACCCGCTCTGCCTTGTTGTTGAATACCCTACAAGCCCGATCTACAGCATCGGGGGCGACGGCGTAGTGGTCAAACGAGTAGGCCAGCCCCGTCACTCCGGCGTACTCAACCAGGCTAGGGAAGTGCTCCTTGCACAGAAGACCGAGGATGCCATTGACTTGGCGTGTGTGACCACCTCCACTCGCCACAATCGTCCAGTTCCTGCCCAAGTGATTAAGAAAAAATATTAATTTCTATTTTGATTTTCAACATATCATATAAAGTAGTGATAACATCTAAAGTTACTTACTTTTCCCCCTCGGGTCAAATCAGCAGGCGTCTCTCATGAGGTATTGGTCGCTGAGGGAGGCTCATGGGACCTCGCAAGTAGACGCTCGATGAACTAGAGGAAGCAGAACCTCCCGTTGTCACCTTGTCCTTGTCGTCCTCCTACGCATCCTCCTACGCCTCCTCATCGTCCTCCTGCACCTCTGTAGCAGCCGGTTTTAAGAATAAAACCAGATACGCACCATATATGAGCCCAGGAAGTCAAATCTCACATATAGCTACAAATAAGGGTAATATCAAAAGCCAATGCTTAAATACATAGCGTATTAGTATAAAGAATATAACCTAGAGTATAGACAACGTAAAGACAACTTCGATCTTTAGGCGAAGACTCCAAATCCACAGGGACAACTGACTGGTTGATCACAAGCCTAATTCCTCCAAACTCTAGTAATCTGATACCCATCCGGGATTTTTATCCAAATAATTGAAAATAAAGCAAGTGTAAGTACATGTCGTACTCAACAAATATAACATGGGGTTCATGAGGCTCAAAAGGCTGACACTGGTTGAACTGCGATTAGCTTTTAATGATTCATGATTTTAGCATAGGAGTAGCAACAAGTTTATCTCAAGCCCATAAACACACGATCAGGTAAACACGAATAATGAATAGCATAAACAATAATCATTAATGGGCATATTCATCATCAGTATCGTTCGAGTTCATCATCATTAACCATTAGTGATCATCTATTTCGTAAGGGTTCCAAGGCTGCTCGTGACCGTGAGCACAACTAATATACCGGTTTTATACTCTACAGAGGTTGTACACTTTCACTATGAGTCGTGATTTACCCTTTCATCCAAGGTGATCAGTCTCTTGACCCACTACCAAGGAAGATCGATAGGGTTCACTATGAAACCTTTCAAAGGTTTGTCTACCAAGTTAGGGACATTAGATTTACTCGACAAACAGATATAGGACCCTCCCTGTCGAATGGCACAATGACACGCAACCTATACACATAAGAGTAGAGGCTATCCTATATCTGATTCGTCAAGTCATTCTTACACCAATAAAGGTATCCACTAACAAGCTAGAAAAGGTCTTCATAATGAGCTAAAGCCAGAGCCATGTAGCCCTCACAACTGTACTGTAAGTCCTAGATGATCACTTACAGATAAGTCCTTAGGGAGAGTAATCTAGAGCACCATAAAAATAGCCCAATGCTCTAGCCCCCTTGTTCCATGTTGCTAAAAAGCATCTTTTAGTGTTTATTGCATATTACATTAGTCAAGTTACAAGATCATGGTTGTAGTTTGAGCACTAGCAAAGCTACCCAATGCAATACCCCATAGGAGTCAAGATACAAGTACAAAAGACTAGGATATCCTTAGTGGTAGTCAAGGTAGACACATGCAATATGAATTAAATGATTAAAGGTGTATAGGACAACAAGAAATATTCCATGCTATACTTACCTTAAAACACTAATCCTTCGGTAAGCTTTAATCTTCAACGTTCTTCTTTCTCTTCTTGATCACCACGTATATCTCACCGACTAGGCGAAATCATAAAGCACCACACAAGCATCCATACAATCATACATGAAGCAAACAACAGATCTAAATTAGAACAGTACACCAAACATAAAATCAAGATGAAAAGTTTGTAAAATGAATCTATGTCTCGCTACGAACACACAGACGCGAAAAAGCACTCTAATCGGAGCTACGGTGGAAAAGATACAACTACCGAAAGATCTACTCATAAAACTATTAGCTTCATGTGCTTTAATTATATAAAAACATATATAAGATATTTTATAGATAATATAATTTAAGTCAAATTTAGATTTGAATTATAAAACTAAAGTAAAACAAATCATATTTTATTTACAAAATCCAGTTGCATAATCATTAATCAAGATATGATTTAAACCATAAAATTCTAGAAAAAGTAATATGGTAAACATTATTACTAACGCGTAGATCTCGTTGCTACGAATCTAACGCAACTTGAACAGGTCAAATCAGAGCTAAAACGTAGAAGATCTGAAATAAACAAGATTTTCTTTATTAAAATAATAGATTAAATCTAACCTCGAATTTTAAAAGTTGAAAACATACTTAACAGTAGCATGAATATGTAGATTATGAAATTATGAACCTAATGCAAGTTGAACGGGTCAAATCGGAGTTAAAATGGAAAAGTTATGGCCCAAACAAAATCAGTGGCAAATCTGTAAATAAGTGAAAGCGTATTTTGGATATAAACCGAAGATACTACGCTTTCAAAACAAGAAAATGAAGTCGAGGAAAGGTGCTAGGGTCTGCAGGTTTGAAATTAGAAAAGTAAAGGGGCTCTTTAGCAAAATCTCATGCGAAACGGTACCTTCTAATCAGAGCCACAGATCTCAAGATGGACGGCCGAAAACAAAAGCAAGGGAGAGAGAGAGAGAGAGAGCTGGCCGCCGGAACAGTGCCTATGGCGGCGATTCAACCGGCGTGGAGGATTTAACACCAGAGATTTTGGGGAAAACTGCGAGGGGCTCAGTTGGACTCGGAGTTTGGCACAGGGAGCAAGATTGGGAGGCGCGAAACTCAATTCGGCCATCTACAGCAGCTATGGGCGAGCAGAGCAAGCTAGCAGCATGCCATGGCAGCGGCGGAGCGACGGCGTAGCGTTGCAAGGTGACTCAGAGCGAGGGAGAGGGCGTGAAGGGGTTATGCGGGTTCAAGAAGTTCATGTGAAGCTTTGTGAGATACTTACCGTGGCTGAGGACCAACTAGGCGGCTCGGCGACGTCAGGCTTTTTTGGCGGATGCGGGACTGCGAAACTAGGGCTCCTGGTGGTGCTATGGTTCGATCTAGGGCACGGTGGGGGACACACGGCACCAGGAGGCTACTATTTAAGGGTCGGGTTAGCTTATGGCGCAAGGTACCGAGGTGACTCGTGTCGAAGAAGGACATGGCCATGGCGAGTCCATGTCGGTTATGAACTAGGAGAAACATCTGACGAGTGGGCTAGGGCAGTCAGCGAGGGAGAGAGGAGAACGCGCGTGGCACGGCGTGACTTGGGCCGACGAAGCTGGGCCATTGCGGTGCAACGCGGAAGAAAATGCGGTAGTGCTGGGCTACGGCTTGATAGGGCTCTGGCCCAAGCGAGAGAAGGAGAGGGGAGTAGCACGAGAGGAAGGAAAAGCAGGCCGACCCAGCTACTGGGCTGAGCAAGAGGAGGAAACAGGCCTTCAGGTCGAGAAAGGAAGAGAGAGGGAGAGAAATGAAAATACTTTTCCAAATTTCTTTTCTATTTTTCCTTTTTCATTTTCAAACCAATTTCAATTAGAATTTTGATTATACTTTTCAACTTAACTAAAAGTGAGATATTTTAGTAAGTTCTCAAAAATAAATTTTAGAACCTTTTTAAATTCTTTTATTTTCTTTTTGTCCTCTTTTCTTTTACTTCAAAGCCATTTTCAATTTCATTTGCAAAAGCATTTTAAACCACTCAATCAAATACATCAAATGCAAGGGCATGTATGCACAATCATGTTGCTAAACCTTATGATGAGTTTTAATTCAATGAAAATTTTATTTTCCTATATTTCATGAGCACAAAATTCCAAATTAACTCATTTTAGCTCTATTTCCAAAAATTCAAAATTTAGGGTGTTACAGCCTCATCGGCGTCCTCCTAGGGCACCTGCTGCTCCTCCTCCTCCTCACGCGATGGGGCGGCAGGCGATGACTCCCTCCTATAGCTACTCCTCCTCCTACTCTCCCCCGGTGCAGCGGTCCATGTCCTTCGGTACAAGGACGTTAGCTTCCTCATCTCACCGCCCACCATCTTTGTTCAATCACCTACAATTAAAAAGAGTAAACCAATAAGCATAGATAAATAAGAAGTACTTAGAAATAGATGCAAAATAAACAAAATGTAATTACAAAATAACATAGTATTACATGTATTAGAAATAATCTTCATGATCGGGATTAGCTGAATTATAAGTCTCATCATCACTATCAATCATGTCGAAATAATCTACACTATCTGAATGAGCAATGTTGTCATTGTCTTGTCTAAATGTAATCGCTCAAGCATTTGTAAGTCCTTCACATTTTGCACCTCATCTCCAGTGCCCTCTTCAATAACCGTTTCATTGTCTACTTCCATTCCGATCGTTTCGGTTAAGTCTATCTCAAACCTCCATTCTAGTCTCTCTTCTTGAAAGAACTCTCCGTCATATGTGTTTGGGTCTAAGTTATAATCTTCATCGTTTGGGATAGGCACTTTACCGTGTGGCGATACCCTGTGCACAATATCCCAACCCTTAAGATGCCTTATGGTTTGACACGCATATGGGAGATAATAAACTTGTGTGGCCTGTTGGGCCACAATATAGACATCATCACCTGGTAAGATGGAATCATGTCGAATTTCGACTAGCCCAAGATTAGAATATGTCCGTCTTGTTACTTCAGGATCAAACCAATGACATTTGAATATGACGGGATTAAAAGGTTTGGAACCATGAAACTTGAGTTCATATATTTCTTCAATTCTTCCATAATACTCGACCTCATCAATGCCAGGTGTAAAAACTCAGAAACTTGTGGTTCTTCGATTGGGCCGACTTTGCTCGTAGCTTGTTATGCGAAAGCGATATCCATTCACGTCATAACCAGAAAATAACCTGACCCTATAGGCAAAGCCATCGGCAACCTATCTCAACTCAAAACGCATAGACGCATCCCTCTGGCCCTACAAGCTCAAGCCGGATACATCGTTATATTATTCGCACATACGATTAACTTGGAATGTCAAACTAAGTACGAGCTAAATTGGACGGTACCTTCTGTTTGAACCAAGAAATGAAATCGGGCATTCTATTTCCCGCACCCTGTCTAAGAAGGGTATCTACCTGCTGCGGGGTAGGATCCCTTGATTGACGCTAGAATTCATGAAGAAATTCCCTGTACCAACAAGAAACAAGGGGGTTGGATGTAGAATAGTGACAACGTATTTAACAAGTTCGTTGAGAACTTACTGCATGTACGGCGCCACTTCATCAAGGTTGGTCAACACGTATAGCATGATATGGCGCCACTCTTCATGATTCAAGGTCTTGGGGGTCGATGCACTTGTGCTTCCAAGTTGCCCTCGGAAAAGGCCAAGGTTCGATTCATTTTCGCCAGTATTGTAACGAGGGGGTGGATTATGCACGCTAGGGAAGTTGTCACCATAGTATGTTGTTGTGAAGTTTGCCACCTCCTCCAGAATGTATGCCTCTGCAATGGAAACCTCAATTTTGCATTTATTTCTACATTTCTTTCGAAGAACCTTTAGACATCTCTCGATTGGATAGCACCAACGGCCCTGCATGGCCCCCCATTCGTGCCTCATACGGGAGGTGCAAAATCAAATGCTGCATCGGATTGAAGAAGCCGGGTGGAAAGATCTTCTCCAACTTATAGAGCAACACATGTGCCATTCTTTCCAAGTCAGCAATCATGGTCCGAGATAACTCCTTGGCACAAAGCTGGTGAAAGAAATAGCTCAACTCTGCCAGCACTAGCCAGACATGCTCAGGGACATAGCCTCGAACCATCGCCAGAAGAAGTCGCTTAATCCATATGTGGTAATCATGACTCTTCATCCCTAAGACTCACATAGTAGATAAGTTCACTCCTCTCCTTAGATTAGCTGCATACCCATCAGGGAACATTAACGTCTGCATCCATTCTAGTACTTCCCTCTTTTGGGGCTTGCTCAAGACAAAATCGGCCTTAGGCCTTCTCCATGTCTTGCCGTGACTAGGAGGCTTCATGTGTTGGTTTGGTCTATCGCATAACGTTGCCAGATCCACTCTAGCCTTAACGTTGTCCTTTGACTTGTCAGGAATGTCCATGATTGTTGCCCAAAGTGCCTCGGCGATATTCTTTTTAGTGTGCATTACATCAATGTTGTGTGGAAGGAGAAGGTCCTCAAAATAGGGGAGCCAAGTCAAGCCTGACTTATGAGTCCACATATATTGCTCTCCATATCCCACAAAACCACCTTCTAGATTGACCACGAGACCATCTATTTGTTCACGAACCGCGGCACCAGTCATTATTGGTGGTGCAGGGTCTGTCACTACAACACCTTTCATAAAGTTCTTAATGTCTCGTCTGAATGCATGGTCAAGAGGGAAGAATTGTCGATGCTTGTCGAACGATGAATACTTACCACCCTTCTACAACCAAATGAACCTCAAACCTTCCTTGCATACTGGACATGGAAACTTCCCATGAACACACCAGGCGCATAATATCCCATACGCCAGGAAGTCATGCAGGGAGTAGTGGTACCAAACATGCATTTTGAAGTTTTTCTTTGTAGCTCGGTCGTATGTCCATACCCCTTCCTCCCAAGCATAGACCAATTCATCAATCACAGGCTCCATGAACACACCCATATTATTCCCTGGGTGTCCAGGAATTATCAACGACAAGAATATGTTCTGTCATTGAAAGCATACGCCGGGGGGGGGGGGAGATTGAGGGGGATAACGAACACAGGCCAACATGTGTATGGGGCAGCCATCATTCCATAAGGATTGAACCCATCTATTGCCAGTGCAACACGTACATTACGAGCCTCTTTAGCTTTCTCATGATGAATGCCATCAAAGTGGGTCCATGCTTCACCATCGAATGCATGTACCATCATGTCAGGATTGTATCGTTTGCTATTTTGTGCCATGTCATCTGTTTCATGGATTCCTCGGTCATGTATAGTCGTTGGATGCTCGGTATGAACAAAAGGTGCCGTAGGATTGTTACGGGGATGTCAAGCTGCCTCTTCTGGCCATCACCAGAATCTACCTCTAGGAACCTAGAGGATTTACACTTTGGATAGTACTTTGCTTCTATGTATTCTTTCCTAAATAGGACACACCCCTTCGGGCAAGCATGTATCTGCTCATACGGCATCTTAAGTGCACGAAGGAGTTTCTGTGACTCATGCATGCTCTTTGGCCGAAGGTGACCCTTCGGAAGTAGGTTGCCAATAACTATCAACATACCATCGAAGGCGTCTTGACTCAGGCTATACTAGGACTTTAACACCATAATGCGTCAAATGGCATCCAGTTGAGAAACCTTTGTTTGGCCGTGAAGGGGTTTCTGTGCCGCGGCAAACATGTCGTAGAACGCCTTTGTGGTTGCCTCTGGCTCCTCCTCCGTACGTCCTTCAGTGAACTGTGCCTCGTGATAGTCATTTAACATCTCTGCTACCCCGGCATCAGCATCATAATCCTCGACGCGTGGTCTCACCACCTCCTCTCTCATATGATCGGCTTCACCATGGTAGACCCACCGGGTATAGTCTGTCGTAAATCCATTCTTCCAAAGATGTTCCCCCATGACCTTCTTCATTTGTCTTTTCCTGTTTGCACATTTGCTGCGGGGACAACAAATTTTACTCGCTCCTTTAGCAGCCACGCCAAATGCCTATTCCAAGAAAGCATTGGTCTTGTCGATCCATTCATTGGTGACCTGACCCTGACTTGCACGGCCCATGTACATCCACTCGTGGTCCTCCATCCTCTAACATATATAGCGATGAGTAATACGAACATCAATTGCATCTACACGACATTCCTACTATCTAATAGGTGAGGATAGGTCCTAATCCCACGCGAGGATGCGTAGGTGGGGTTACTTTCCATGCTCTACTCCTATCCGAAACAAAATTTCAGCAGCACCTCCCTGCTGTTCTCCAAATACACGTCCTGCCAGGGAGAGTGTGTATCCGAAGAACAATAGGGAGATGATGTTGAAACTCTGTCTCGGATCAGAGCAGACCATGGAAACTAACCCCACCTACACATCCGCGGGCTGTCCAAAAAATGTGGACAATTCAAAATAGATACGGTTTTAGATATGGAAATATCTGCATATTTCCAACCGTATCTCTTTCGAACGGGAGACGCCTAACTGGGTTACGTGATCTATGACCATGATACGGAAAGAGAGGTTATACCTTGGGTGGCGGTGGAGTCAGGCTAGCGAGGCCGTGGTGGGTATGTGGAGTGGCGAGGTGACACGATGCAGGCAGACCCGCAGCGGCAAGGAAGGCGATCGGGGTCGCCAAGGTACTCCGGCTCCGCTCCGACGGGCTCTTCTCAACAAAAAAAGAAACATAAAACTATCAATACAAAATTTCGGCAGCACCTCCCCTGCACGGTGAGTTTTCCAAAACCTGCAAGAAAACTAACGGCACGATGGCCGACATGCACATATATATGAACGGCACGATGGCCGACATGCACAAGATTATATCCAATCACACATATATAACAATATCACAACCACTCCTACGACTACCACCACTGCTACTCTACCACTACTACTACCGCAACTACTAGTAATACTATGACGATGATGACGGTAGGGCATACCTAGTGGGCGTCGTAGGGCGGTGGTGGTGAAGGGGCCAGAGCGCCGGTGGACAAGGCGATGGCTGGGGAAGCGCCGATGACGGCGCAGGCGTGGGCGGGGGCGGCGCGGGCGCGGGCGCGGGCGGGGCTGGCGCCTCCTCCTTCTTCCTCCTTCCTCCTCCTCCTTCTCTTCCTCCTTCCTCCTCTCCTCCTCCTCTCTTTCTCCTCCTCCTCCGGCGGCGCAGGCGGGGGCGACGGTGGGGCTGGCGCGGCGGCGCGGGCGGGGGAGGCGGCGAGGCTGGCGTGGGCCGGGGCGGCGGCGTGGGGTCAGATTCAGTAACAAGATTGAGCTGAAGCCTGCAAGTAAAGCAAAATGATCACATCAAGGCATCCCCAATTCACAAACACTAGGCGAGTCAAATTCAGGCAGTGATGTTCAGATCTATCAACAATTTGACTGCCACTCGAACCAAAACCATCTCTCTTTCTCTCCTTTTTCCCCTAAATCATTTCGTGTACTGATCCACACTCAATAGCCCAAGGCGACCTCAAATCTCTAGTTAAATAAGCTCAACCATGTCACGAAGAGGCTGACTTCGGTTTGTAAGCATCGTACGTGACAACTTGCGCGAAACCTCCTTAATTTTTTATCACAGCCTCCACATATGATATCTTGACATCTTGATAAGTTTCATGATTTTCAGACTTCGTTTGCTTTTTATAGAATTTAAAAACAACTGGACCGCAAGTTCGTGGTCATGTTTCGTGAACAAGATGTTCGAAATTGGCGGTCTGTTCCTGAATACAGCCTCACATTATACTAAATAACATGAATATCATTTTTTCATTCATTTTTTTCACTATTCGAATGACTAGCAGTTATAATTTGAATTATCCAAGAAAATTCAATTAAATAAAATAAATTAAAGAAACATAGAAAAAGTGCGAGAAATGTGCCACATTGGAACATGGAGTACCAGGTATTGTCTGAGGACTGCAGAAAAAGTTTGGAGGTCAAAAGTAAAAAAAAATATGGTTTGCCGAGTGTTAGGAGAAGACACTCGGCAAAGGATTAACGGCGGCTGCCGGCCGTTAACGGCGACGGCCCTTTGCCGAGTGTTATTGTTTGACACTCGGCAAACCTGGTCTTTGCCGAGTGTTATTCCTTGCCGAGTGTTCGGCACTCGGCAAACCACCTTTTTGCCAAGTGTCATTTATTTGCCGAGTGCTTTCTATCTGGCACTCGGTAAACAACCTCTTTACCGAGTGCCTGATGAAAAACACTCGGCAAAGTCTGGGACACTCGACAAAGAAACCGTCTCCGGTAGTGTTTGTGGATACTTGGTAGGTTGGTTCAGATAGGACCTCAATGACTAATGGTGATCTTCTAAAATAAAGCTTGGGGGTCCATCAACTCAAATACAATTAGTTTTCAAACTAAAGCCTCGCCTAGCTAACTCATGCGCTACTTGATTTGCATTCCTTTGACACTGTTTAATGAAAATATCACTGAAGTCCCTCCGCAACAAATAGCTTTTATCATAAAAATCGCAGCCGCTGAAGTTGCCGAAAATCCTACGTTCTCCATGGTTTCAACCACCAATAAACAATCTGATTGAACGATTACAATTTATTTGCAAAAGTAGATAATTACTTTGAACAGAATGTCCTTACAACATCAACAAAGTAAAGCTCGATAGCCTCGATTATTGAGAGTTGGGTTGAAATTGAAAACCCACACACACACACACACACACACACAACTGAAACAGGAACACCTCATCAATCACATTATTCCAGCCATTGTCATATATCCTGAGGAAACTTTCCTGCAGGGAGCACTGCACCTTGATGGAGTGCATCGCAGAGTCTCTGCAAGGACACATTCGACGAGCCGCCCTCCTCGACGGCCATCCGGCAAGCCGCCTTCATCTCCCTCGCCTTCTCCGTCGCCGCCCTCCCCTCGGCGCCTCCCATGAGAGCTCGGACAGCGCGCTCCAGCTCGGCAGCCTCCACGAAGCTGTCCTCCTTCCTACGCACCTCCATTGCGACAGCGACCCCCATGCCGCCCACCTGCAGCGTGAAGGCGTTGTAGTGCTGCTCGGCGGCCCACAGCCACGGCAGCATGGGCACGCCGAACCACAGGCTCTCGACTCTCGAGCACCGAGTTCCAGCCGCAGTGCGTGACGAAGCCTCCGACGGCGGCGTGCGCCAAGATCTCCTTCTGCGGCGCCCACTTCGGCCACACTAGCCCCCTGCCCTTGGTCCTCTCCGAGAACCCCGGCGGGAGCAGCTCGGCCAGGTCCCCGTCCGAGGACAGCCTCGTCCCGTGCTCTGGCGGCCCGTGGAGCACCCACAGGAAGCGGTGGCCGCTGCGGTCCAGGGCGTGCGCGGTCTCGTGCGCCTGCCGTGCGGTGAAGAACCGCGCGCTCCCGAAGCAGAGGAACAGCATGGACGCCGGCGGCTGTGTTGGTATATTATGGTCTAGGCCCATATAATATATACAATAATTAATAAACTCTATGATTTGTATTAAATAATATTTATTGGTTTAGTACCAATATGTGATATGGACCGACCGTAGGCACATAAGGCTGATGATCGGCTGGGCCTTGGACGTGACTAGGCATGCAGGAAGGCAACAAGGCGTTCAATATTCCATCTTGCCAATTAGAATTCTTGATTTCGTAAGTTACAGAAGGTCTTTTCATTCCATTAATTAATTGGCAAATGAATACAGGAGTTTCCTTCTCTAGCATTCATCGTATCTGCTACCTCCTAGTCTTCCTGAGTCCGCTGGCCTTCCCATCCGTGTGTGGGATATATTCGTAACTCCATCGCCTGGTCCATTTGATCTTCCGATTACTAGAAAAACCAAAAGTTCTCGCTGTCTAAAAAGTTTTCCCGTTCCGTCTCCTGCGTGCACACGAGATGGAAGAGTAGAGCCTCCGGAACGTCTCCGCTCATCAAGTTCATCTGCTTGGGTGAAGGGCGGCCATCATGTTTTTAGGGAGTGTCCGCAAGCGGCACGACTACTCGCTTCGTCCCCTTCCTGTTCCCGCCGTGAGTTGCTGTTCGTCTTCGTCGGGTGATCTGCACGGCTTCCGTTCTTCACTGCATCAAGCGGGACGACTACAACGACAGGCATCATGTTTGGTGCATCCGGCTCTGCTGCGGGGTATAATCACTTCACCCGTCTTGTTAATTATATGATCTTTGTTACAATCTTGCTGGTTAGTGTTAACTATATGATGGTCATGATTTATTCGGACAATAATATGTATCATGTCTCACTGGTTAGCACTATTTTAATATCCATGGTGATGTTTCATTTGAACAAGCACATATATGATATCATGAGTATTTTGTTTATATCTCTTTTACGGATTAAATTAAACTTGAATTTGCCTATATTTCTAACATTCCAAAAACATGACGGTAGGCAATTTTCATCTGTTGGCTTTGCGGGTTTGCTGAAACCAACGCCGTTTGAGGGCACTCACTATAAGAGATGGCGACAGAAAACAATTCTGTGGTTAAACTCTATGAACTGTTTTCATGTGGTGCATGAGCAGCCAACTGGAGTGCGGACCTCTGATGAGGAGCGTGCATTCCAAAACGCTGACATCACATGCAAGGCTGCTCTGTTGAGTGTCATTGGAGACTCTCTTGTTGATGGATATGTGCCACTTTCGACCGGAAAAGCCATGTGGGATGCACTTGAGGCCCGCTTTGGTGTCTCTGATGCCGGTTCTGAGTTGTATGTCATGGAGCAGTTCCATGACTATCGGATGGTTGAGGGCCGTCCGATAGTCGAACAGGCCTTTGAAATACAGGCACTGGTAAAGGAACTTGAGCTGTTTGGGTGTGTACTTCCTGACAAGTTTGTGGCAGGCTGTATCATTGCTAAGCTACCACAATCTTGGACCGACTTTGCCACTTCTCTGAAACACAAGAGGCAAGAGTTCAGCACTGCTGAGCTTGTTGGGACTCTAGATGTTGAAGACAAGGCTAGAGCAAAGGATGTCAAAGGCAAGAAAGTCGGTGAGGGGAGTTCAAGCGCACATGTGGTGCAAAGGAACCGTCCTAAACCACAGAGAAAGAAATTTTAGCAAGGGCTTAAGCAACAGACCACTACTCCTTTCAAGAAGGGTAAGAAGATGAACAAGGAAAAGATGAATTGTTTCACCTGTGGCAAGACTGGGCACTTTTCTAGGGAGTGTCCTGAGGCTAAGTGGAAGCCTCCTCCACCACAGAAATCAGTTAACACCGTTGAGACTGATGCAGCTACATCTGGGTATGGTAAAGTTTTGCCTTCTGTATTTTCAGTTTGTCATTCACCTGATTGGTGGGTTGACACTAGTGCAAATATACATGTGTGTGCTGATGTTTTCTTGTTTTCTTTTTACCAGGCCGGGCGGGCTAGCTCCTTGTTGATGGGGAACGGGACGCGTGCGGTTGTTCGTAGTGTTGGTACGGTCGATCTGAAGCTCACTTCGGGAAAGACCGTGCAGCTACGAAACGTGCATCATGTCCCCTCAATAAAGAAGAATTTGATTAGTGGTTCCCTGCTATGTCGTGATGGTTTTAGACTTGTGTTTGAATCCAATAAATTTGTACTCTCCAAGTATGGAATTTTTGTTGGAAAAGGCTATGAGAGCGGAGGCTTGTTCCGCTTGTCTTTGGTTGACACTTGTTTAAGTTCTGTTAATCATGTGAGTCACGACATTGAGACAAATATTTGGCATTCTCGTTTATGTCATATTAATTTTGGTTGCATGTCCCGCTTAGTTGGTTTAAATTTAATTCCAAAAATAGATATGGTCAAAGGTTCAAGGTGCCATGTTTGTGTTGAGACAAAACAAACTCGTAAGCCTCATAAGACTGCTGTGGCGAGAGAATTGGCACCGCTTGAACTAATTCATTCTGATATCTATGAGATGAATGGAGTTTTGACCAAAGGTGGTAAGAGATACTTCCTTACATTTATAGATGATTGCACTCGTTTTTGCTACGTATATTTACTCAAAACTAAGGACGAAGCGTTGCATTATTTTAAAATCTATAAAGCTGAAGTAGAAAATCAACTTGAGAAGAAAATTAAAAAGTTACGGTCCGATCGCGGGGGAGAATATTTTTCAAATTAGTTTACTGAGTTTTGTGCGGTGTATGGTATTATTCATGAGAGGACGCCACCATACTCACCACAATCCAATGGGATTGTAGAGAGAAAGAACCGCACTCTAACAGATTTGGTTAATGCCATGTTAGAGACTACGGGACTATCTAAGGAATGGTGGGGTGAGGCTATATTGACAGCATGTCATGTCCTGAATAGAGTGCCCACTAAAAACAAAGAAATTACACCATTCGAGGAATGGGAGAAAGAGAGATTAAATCTCTCCTATCTGCGAACATGGGGTTGTTTGGCAAAGGTGAGTGTGCCAATTAACAAGAAACGAAAGCTTGGACCCAAAACCATTGATTGTGTTTTTCTCGGGTATGCTATTCACAGCGTGGGTTATAGATTGTTAATAATAAATGCTGGAGTTCCTGATATGACAGTTGGGACCATCATGGAATCTAGAGATGCAACATTCTTTGAGAATGAGTTTCCCATGAAAGATAATACACCTAGCAATTCTAGTCATGAATCTATCCCTGAATCTTTTGAACCGGTGGTACACGCTGATGTTGAAACCCATGTTGAAATTCCTAAGGAGGATGATAATATTGTCACTCGAAAGAGTAAGAGGCAAAGGGTTATAAAATCCTTTGGTGAAGACTTTATTATATACCTTGTGGATGACACTCCCACAACCATTGCAGAGGCATATTCATCTCTCGATGCTGACTTGTGGAAGGAAGTTGTACAGAGTGAGATGGATTCCATCATGTCTAATGGTACTTGGGAAGTGGTTGATCGTCCCTATGGATGTAAACTTGTGGGGTGTAAATGGGTATTCAAAAAGAAGCTTCGGCCTGATGGTACTATTGAGAAGTACAAGGGCAGGCTAGTGGCTAAAGGCCTTACAAAGCTACAGTGATATTTTTTGGTTTCTGATTAAGTAAGCTATTGTGGATGTTTGCTTGCACAAAATGTGTGCCTTTTTCAGTGCCATATTGAAGCCCCTAAAACAACCCTGATCCCAACCTGTGACACCTAAACTTACAGATTATGAGCATTTCAGTATGATACATATTGCTTACATCATTGTCTGTATTTTGCTTAGTTTTAAACCAACCTTTACAGTATTTGGCTACAGGCCCCACGATTATGTTCTCCTCTCATCATTCTCCTTCCTTTATTTACAACCATGGAAAACAAGGCGACGACACCGGATTGTTATGATTGCTTACATCATTGTTTGAGTTCTCCAATTTTGATGTTCTATGAACAAACCCTGTGTGAGATATACAAAGGTAACATGCCTTGTACTGTGATCTAAACATTTTTTACTTGCTTTAGAATTTTTATTTTTACATAGTTATGATTGAACTGCTTCAGTACTTTTCTCTTGGTGAAAATACTCTCTTTGTTGCCCACCTTTTTGTATACCTGCTATAGCCTACAATTGCCTAATACATCTGCAATTTTTTATCTCTTTGTCATTGGCAAAAAGGTTCAGCTGGCGCGCAGGTTTTGCTGGTGTTGTGTTAATAAGGACTTCAGCTACATTGCAACAAGCATAGGACTACTCATTAGTGATTTCTAGGAATACTAAAACAAGCAATTAACAGGCACTAGTTCCTCATCCCCCTACCTTTCATCATTGACTATTTGACTCTTATTTTCTTTATTCCTTTTTCCGATGTTGATTCAGAGATTGGAGGATTGCAGTTGTGGGCAGATTTCAGAAAATGAGCAGCTGCCCTCCTACCACCAAAGACCATGGCTGAGTCTTATCAAGGTTAGTCACAATGTGCATCCCTCAAGTTGTTTGATGTAATGACTTGCAACCTTGGTTGATTGATACATTGTGAATGTCATATATTCTCTGCCTTTGTTTCCCTTTGCTTTAGTATGCGCTCCCTTTGCTTTTATGACGCATTTTCATTTTGTAAGAAGTAAAATTATGCTTAGATTAGAAGATTTTGTGTCTGCCTGGGGTGTTGGACAAGTTTGTGCCTTGGTTTCCTGTAGGTGGCCTCATAGATTGAGATTGCTTGCTGCTGCACATGCAGCATGCTAACTAAAGTATGTTTCTGATCATGCAGTTCAGGATGCTAATAGAATATCTTTTTGAGAAATTTCCAAGTTGGCAGGAGAGAGGTACCCAGGCCATTCGGGACCTTCAGGTAACACGATCAGTGCAATGATGCAATTATTTGTCACTTAGCTCTCTACACACGAAACATGCAAACATGAAAGCCAAATATGATGCCAGGTTGACTAGGTTTTGCTGTCATACACTAAAAAATTGTTTAGGATAAAATGATAAAATGATTTTTACACAAATGCCCTTAGCCTTTCAGTAGAGATTTTCTTGTAACCGTGTTTTGAAATTTTACACAATTCCTGGGAATATTCCATGACTTTAACAGATTTATTTTCCATAGCCATTTTAAAATCACTATTCTAATTTTGACAAAGAAGTAACAAATTTTGAAGCTTGGTCCGGCCAGTTAGGGTCCTTACCCTCTGAGTGCCATAATAGGCCACACATGGGCCATAACATCAGGTAAACAACATATCTATGTCATGTGTACTTCGGTTTAAACTGCGGTAGTGAAATTGGCGCACACCCACAGCGCACACATGTTTGGAGTTGCAGTGCTGAATTTAACCCTTTCATCCTAAAGAAATGCCATAAATTGTAGGTCGCTTTGACTTTTTTTTTGTACATAGAAGATGTAAAAAAAAAACAAAGCGACTTATAATTTGGAGGGAGTATAAGAGTTCTGCGTGCACTTTGCGGTCTACGGTACTAAAGTCATAGACAGATAAAATTTGGGTTGCCATAATTATTTCACATACTATTTGCCGATCAAGAAACGAAGAACTTAAACAACACGGAATGAGCAGCGGCGGAAAAAGTTCCTCGCAGCAGCAGCAAAAATAGGTAAGGTCCACTCACGCTGCCCATGTAGTCATCTATTGTTCTTTCATTTTCCGCGGTTCTATCTTAGATACCATTGTGGCAGCCAATTTCTTTCCTTCATATTAAATCTGCATGTGCTCACACAATATGCTCTACTGTGTTATCTGCCATCTATTCTGTTGGGCAGATCAAGTCTCCAAGCATCTAAAAATTCCAAGGGAAGTATGAATGTCAGAATAGATTTCATACTTACCTTCAGTACAACGGATCTCATAATTAAGAATTAGTAGAAATAGAACACTACAATCGGTACTAAATCACACCTGTTCTTATATACCATCGCAGTTAACTATATTATCAGCTTAGGGCATGTGCCTCTGTTTCCTTATTTGATACTATTTTTCTTTTTACTTAAGATATTATCATTACCTATTGCCTAAACACACCATTTGGATGGAGCCCCTAGCACAGTAATCATTGTCATTATGCTTCCTTCTAATTTTTTAGTGTATACATGGCATTGTTAAGTTATGCATATTTACATGTGCCCCTAGGACAATAATAATTGTCATTATGCTTCCTTCTAATTTTTATTATACACGGCATCATTAAGTTTTACATATTTACATGTACCATGCTTCTCAGATTGTTAGTGACCCGTTCTATTATGTAGGATCCTGAGGTTTTCTGTGACCTACAAAATGCTGGTCGACGACATAATCAAATAATTAGTACATCCTCTATTGTTCCGGGCCAGCGAGATGCAAACTGGAACAAGAATTACCCCATATGTTTTCCTGTGTTTGGTATGTCTATATTTTAGAATAGAGTTACTAAGCCTATCTCCTTTTAAATAAATGCTATGGTGCCTCTACTTCCTAATGTCCTGCTCAACTTCGTCAAACCTTGTGAAAGATGCTTCCACCTGATGTTAACTGCATGCTTCATGCCTTTAATTTACTCCAATTTTCTGATGTGGTAATTTTCGGTACATAGTTAAAATGGCCAGGTCTCTTCTTTTTCACTGCCTTTCTTTTCCTACTGCTTGAGTTAACAATCCACAGTTTTCACAGAGAACAACTTCAGGCCCCTGTTACCCTAAAAAAATAGAAAAACAAAAAAAAAACCCTAATATTGAACAGAATATGCAGGAATCCTCAATATATGTATCCTTTGCTACTTCACAGGTTACCTGTCCGGATGCAGTCACCACACAGAACACATGTGCCGCTACCAGGAATCTGGTAAATTTCTCCTACGCTCGCATTGAGTCTCCTTCTCTTACACTTCACAGGCCAGATAAAACTAACAAAGGCAGATCCACAAACAGATTCATCTAGCAGGGACACCTCGATCTCCATGGACACTGACCTTTCGGACCGTGAACCAAGGTGCTAGAAAGGTCATCGGTACCGTTTCAAACAGAATGTATAATTACTCCAACTACCACCGTGTGTAAAGTGTGTACTCATGTGAAAGGCACCGTTGTTGCCTATCGTGCAGTGAGCAGTCAGCAGTGAACCATCAGGTGCTGAACACTGCTATGCCAACTATAGACTGCCACCCTATGCTATTGGGTTAGAACATTACAACACTTATGAAATCCATGTGTCTGTAAATATGTAGACCCAGACTTCTTATAGTACGGTGGCAGATATTTATCGTGTAGACCCTCTCACGTTCGTAGAATATATGTGCCTTCAAATCTGCAACAGATGCTGTCACTACTCTGGCAACCTATCCATGTTTATTTCCCCTGCCTAATCCTATTGCCATTCCAAGAACGAACACGCTCTTGCCAAACCAGTTGCCTATTAGTTCCGCGTGCAATGGCGCGCGCCTTGCACTAGTTAATAAGAACGTGCCAAACGACGAGGCGCTCGCCGTACGTGCGGTCGGAGCTCCCCTGCAAGCACAGCTAGCTAGCTGGAACCAAACGACTGCAGTGCGCAAGGTCTATTTATTTCAACATGCGATCCCGGCAGACGTCTTCGAGGACGCATTCTATCTTGAGGCAGTCGCCGCGGACGAAGCGTGACCCCTTGAGCTCGCTCCGCTTGGCGACCTTGCTGGTGCCCCTGGTGCAGGAGCGCGCCGCGTCGAACCGCGTACGCCGGCGGTCCCAGATGATGACGGTGCCCGCGAGGCCGGTGGTCTGGTCCAGAAGCAGGAGGCCGACGTACCCCCGCGCCACCACGCCCTCCGTCAGCAGCCTGACGAAGGCGCCCACGTGGCCGCGCTCGCCGTCGCCGCCGTCGAAGCCTGGGTAGTATCGGATGGCCCAGTGGAGGCCGGCGACGGCGAACGCCGGGGAGTCTACGAAGCCGCTGACGCCGCACTGCTGCTCCTGCAACCTACTGAAGCCGCGGACGTGCACCACGTGCGTTCCGCTGGCCGTTCTAGTCACGCGCATCGGGAGAATTTGGCACACGCGGGGCAAGTCTTGCCATGCACAGACACGCCAATGGCGGCAGACCGCGCTGAGACGGACGCGGTCTTTGCAGGAAGGGAGGCGACGCAGGATCTGGCCGTACAGGTCCGAGGGGAGATCGCACCAGCTCAGAACTCCCCCCTCTTGCTCCTGCAACCTGCTCAAGCCGCGGGCCGTTGTTCTAGTCACGCGCATCGGGAGAGTGTCGTTCGACGTCCTCGACGCCGCCGACGCCATTGTGCGCACGTAACGTAATGATGTTGCTCTGTGTCCACACGATGTTGTGCCTGCGTTTTTATGTGCCATCGGGAGAGAGCCCCGGCCGAGTTTGAAGCTGATACGGACGTCCTGTCCTCGTACAAGAAGAATCTGAAACGGATACTGGTAGATATCTCGGAGTATATGCTATTGCTCGGCCTGAACGAGCTTCTTCATGAATATTTTCGACTTTGGGGACTGCTAGAGAGCATGCACCTGAATCTGAGCAGGGAGGAGGAAGACCAAATTATTTGGACACGGGAAAGTTCAGGACAATACTCGACTAGCTCAGCTTATGATATTCAGTTCGCGGGGCAAACTCTTTCTAATTTCCCAAAACTCGTATATATCCTCTGCGTTCCAATTCCCACTCTCAGCTGCTCCTCCGATCTCCTCTACGCACTCCTCACCGCCAACACCGTATCAATTTGGTACCGGAGACCTCCACGGGCGCATCGCCTCCCATGGCCGGTGCTCCACCCGATCGTGTGGCCATGGACACAAGCTCGATCGCATCCTCGGCCAGCTCACCACCCTCAACCTCAACAACCGGATGGACTCCCAAGATAAGCTCATCTCGCGCATGGAGAAGTATCGATCCGGCACAGAAGACAACGACATTTTGGATGAGACCGCAGGGCGCGATCTCGATCGCGGCGGCCGCGGGGGCGGCGAGGATGCCAACCTCGGCGGTGGTGACGACCACGACAACCGCGACCTCGACCACTACGGTCGCACCTGGAATGAGTTGCGTGAGCGCACCTTTCGCGACCGCGGGGACGGGCACGACCGCTTCGGCCGTCGCGAGTCGTGCGACCCCTTCCCTCGGCGCCGCGACGGTCCCTACGGTCCTGACGGCCGCTATGGCCGCCACCCCTACTACAACCGTGAAGACCGCTACCTCCGCGACGACCGCGGCGGCCGCTACGGTCGCGATGGCCACAAGCCCACAATGGCCTCCGCGAACCACACTGGTCGCCCAAGATTCCCTATCCCAGCTTCAATGGGGAGTCGGATCCTCTTACCTGGTTGAACAAGTACGATAATTAGTTTCGGGGGCATCGCACTTTGGAGAAGGAGAAGAAGGTTTGGATGGTGTCCCTGCACCTCGACAGCGCTGCAGCCGACTAGTACTACCAGATGGAGAGCGACTTCGGCCTCATCTCCTGGCTGCGCTTCGTCGACCTCGTCAATCTGCGCTTCGGGCCGCCTATCCGCACCAACTCCCTTGGGAAATCAAAGGCCCTGCAGCGCACGGGCGCGGTGGAAGAGTGCCAGTGACACTTCCTGGCGCCGTTGTCCAGCTGTGAGGAGCTGACCAATTAGCACAAGATCGACCTCTTCACTGGGGGTCTTGGCAAACCATTGGCCTCCGACGTCGAGCTGTAGCACCCTACTAATATCCAGACGACGATGAGCTTGGCACGTGCATACGAACATAGCCAGCTTGAGGCCTCCTACACCAACAGCACAGTGGTGCCCAAGCCCTCGTGTCGCCACACCATCGCCTCGACGAGTATGGTGGCTTCTGGAGCACCGCCGGCGGATAGCAAGCTGTAAGGGCCTCGCCCTCGCTTTCGCCGTCTAATGCCGGCTGATATGCAGGAGAAGCAGAAGAACAGACAGCGCTACTTCTTTCCGGAACCGTACTCCAAGGACCACAAGTGCGCCGCCAAAATGGTCTTCCTCTTAGAGTTGGAGGACAGCGAGGAGGACACGCTGGGCGACACCGTCCCTGACCTAGAGATCTCTCTCCATGCGATGACCGGTGTCGCGGGGTCGTAACCACAGCATGCATTGTTGTTCGTCGAGTGTCACTGAGTGTGGGTCTCCGGTGGCTCTGGTGGACTCAAGAACACAGAAGAACACCGATCGTACACAGGGGTTTATCCTGCTTCGGGCTATCAGGGCCCTACATCCAGCAGCAAATGATCTTTGTATTCAAAAGCACCCAAATCTGGGGGGTATATATAACAAGAGTGTAAGAGATTTGGAAGGGGATTGCTCGGTGCTAATCCAAGGCTCATCGGTGATGAGGTCTCTTCACCGTCGGAGGGGAAGAAGAAGGTGGTGTGGAGGAGCTCTCGGTACTCCTCTCGGAGTGGCTCTGCTCTCGGTGCAGAGCTCAGAGTTGTCCAGAGGACTCTATTTCATATCTGTTTTTGTCCTCCCCCTATCTAGGATCCGATCTCCCCTTATATATCGAGGTAGGTCGGGTACATGGTGGTTTGAGGTTTTAGTCTATGGTCTACATGCGCTGAAGTCCAGGAGGGTGCTGTTATGACGTGGATAGACCTCGGCGTTGTCATGGAGTCAGAGAAGCCCTGGGCATCGTCCGGCTGCTGTGCTCTGATGCTCGGACCGTCAGATCTTGTCGGCTTGGACCGGCCTCCACCAGGTGCACCTTCTGGAGGCTTCTTGCTGACAAAGGCGTCCGGCTTGAGACTGACGAGCGGGCCCACAAGCCCCCGATCCCCTGAAGCCGTCGAAGGGGTCTTGTCACCTTGTGTCACGCCTTATGTGTGACTTTGTCGAAGAAGTGGATGACAGCACCGTGCCCGTTGGGCAGCACTGAAGAGCCCCCGAGCCTTGGTGGCTCGAGGCGGTGTCCTCTAGCCCGGCCTTTAGGTTGGACGGGAGGCATGGCCGAGGATCACGCTTGGGCCACCTTTGATCGAGAGCCTGGGGCTCAGGTGAGCCCTTGGGCCCAGAGCAGAGGCTGAGGGCGTGTTCGGATCTCGCCCGATCCTTTGGCCGGAAGGTGCATGCGAGTGCACCTAAGAGGTGTAGCCCCCGAGCCCCCAGCGATCGTGGAGGGATTGGTCGGGGGTCCTTCCATCTGGAACCTCTTACCCCGGGACTTGACATATCCCTATGTTATGATCTGGTCAGGAGCCCCCGGGCCCTTTGTGGCCTCACGGGTCGAGTCTGTGATGGCGACGAGGGGCTAAACCGGATCTTTAAGAGTCCAGGCCAGCCATGGCGGGGATGTCTTCCGCTGACGAGGGACGGATCCCCCTCTGAGTGTTTCCAAGTATGGTTGGAGTGCTCAGCTGTCGGGGCTAAGCGTTGACGACGAACCGCGCTACGCAAGTATGGGCCTGAGCGAGGGTCCACCGAGCTCGTCTGGGAGTTGTCGGCCTTAGGCCTAGGGGTACCCTCCTTTCTGACCTTGGCCTGCTATGGGTCGAGTGATCGGGAGCGTCTAGGCTCGGGGGCCGTCTGATCACACGGCGCGCCACGCCCTCCTAGGGGCTCGATAACAGGCCTTGGTGGCTTGGGCCAACTTTGGCAAAGTCTTGGTGCTGAGTATGCACCGAGCGTTGATAGGACCCTCATTTGGCCCGCCGCTCAGTGACTCCAGTTCCAACTTCGGGAAGTTGGCTTTGGGGGTGCACCATCGGGCGCTCGTTGATCGGGAGCCCGGGATCTCCATCGGGGGAGTTGGGGCAACCCCCGAGACCATCACGGGGACTTGAAAGGTCCTAAATGGCAAGAGGGGGGGTGAATAGCCTAATAAAAAATCTACAGCACACTTAGAGCAACTAATTAGACAATTAGAAAGCGAAGCTTTTTGCTCTAGCTCTACTAAGTGTTGCAAGCCACCTATCCAAGCAATTCTAGTATATTATGATCTCTATGTCAAACAATATCTAAGTCACTACTATCTAAATTAGCGAGCTAGAAAGGGCTAATTACTTTTAACTAGAGAGCAACTACTAGCAACTACAACTACCACTACACAAGTATATATGTAAGTAATACAAGTGATAGAGATAGTTACCAACACCAGCAAGATATAATCAATCATAATATGAATATCTAATGAACTCAGGGAGATATCCAATGAGACAAAGGACACACGATTTTTCTCCCGAGGTTCACGTGCCTGCCGGCACGCTAATCCCTGTTGTGTCGACCACACGCTTGGTGGTTCGACGGCTAATAGGTGTTTCACAAACCTAGCCCAACAAATGGGCACCACAAGAACCGACCCACAAGTGAGGGTAACTCAATAACATGAGCAATCTACTAGAGTTACCCTTTGGCTCTTCGCCGGGGAGGGCACAAGAACCTCACAAGATCACAGGAGCCGACCACGAACAATCACCAACACGTGCCGAAGCACCACAGCTGCTCCAAGCCATCTAGGTGGTGGCAACCACCAAGAGTAACAAGAAAACCGCAGCAACCACGATCCCCAAGTGCCACTAGATGCAATCACTCAAGCAAATGCACTTGGAATCACTCAATCTCACTTTGATCTGCACTATCAAGCAAGGAGATGAGTGGGAGGGAGTATGCTCAGCTCAAAGGGATGTCAAGGATGTCAAAATACCAAGTAGAGACACCCAAAGCCAGCCAACACAAATAAATAGAGCTCCCTCCAAAAATCCAACCGTTACTCTTCTCTGCGTGGTGACCGGACGCACTGACTGGACACGCCGAGTCTGTCAGGCCGACTCCAGTCAACCCCAGCCGTCCACGTGTCTCGTATTTTTGAACTCCGGTCATCAATCTCCAACGATTAGCAACTACGCCAAACGGTTTAAAGTGCGATCGGACGCGCTGCTCCGCCGAGCGGATGCGCGCCGCACTGGCATCCGATCGCATCTAGAGAGCTCCTAGAGTGACCGGACATGTTCGATCACAGCCGATCAAATGCACCTAGAGTCCGGTCATGTCTCTGGCACACAGCCCCACGCCACATCATACTGACCGGATGCCCTGCGTTGGTCACCATCGCATCCGATCGCCGTGCGCCACCAGCGGCCGGTTGAGCCAGCCGAGCTAGCCAGACCTAGGGTATACTACCGGACACGTCCGGTCACTACGTGACCAGCGTCCGGTCACTTTTGTGAAACCCCAAACATCTCAATTTCAACTTCTATCACTTCACCCTTGCTTCCATGTGCCAAACACAATGTGTACCACCTTTGTGCATGTGTGTTAGCATATTTTCAAAGCATTTTCAAGGGGGTTAAGTTAGCACACTAGGTCCTAAAGCAAATGCATGTATGAACTCACCTAGTGGCACTTGATAACCACATTAACCGAGATTCTTCCCTCTTAATAGTATGACTATCTATCCTAAACACACTCACAACCACTATGGTGTCTTAAGTGCCAAAACAAAAACCTATTTGATACCTTTGCCTTGATCATCATGATTTTTGATTTTCTCTTTCTTCTTTTCAACATGAGGAGCACTTGATCATCATAGCCGACCACTCCAAAGTCTCTGCCGATCTCACTTAGGCTTGGCCGACCATATGCCGATCACTCTAGTCTCTTGTCGATCACTCTAGTGCCTTGCGGATCACTCTAGTGCCTTGCTGTTCACACAAGAGCTTTGCAGATCACACAAGAGCTTTGCCGATCACTCAAGAGCTTTGCCTATCACACAATTGGTCTTGGACCATCCTATCTTGTCTACACACTTAGATCAAGGATTAGTCCATAGGTTGTCATCAATTAGCCAAAACCAAACTAGAGCTTTCAATCTCCCCTTTTTTGGTAATTGATGACAACCTTTTCACAAAGATATTCAATTAAAATCTTTTGGATTCATGTTGCTTGCCCAATCATTTTACCATGTGTAAAGGATATGGACAAGTTTCATAAACCCAAATTTGTAGCATTAGCTCCCCCTACATATGTGCTAAGAGTTTGGATTGAAAGCTTGCACATATGCATGGATTTGAATTGTGGGAGAGTAATGCCTACCAAAAGATGCTAAGGTGTAAAGAATGGACCTTTGAAGCATGATACCAATCGGAGTTGCCAATATACACCATCCTTAGCACCATGGTTAGCTAGATACCTTATGAAATAAACACAAACTAGACACCTCATGAGATTAGAGGCAAGGTTCTAGTACCACTTGTGAAAACAAAGACATATCTAGCTATCACCTATGCATGCTAGTATTCAAATCATCAATCAAATTTTACAACTAGCATACACCATTCAAGCATGTGTATTGAATTTTTAAAAACTTGTGCAATGCAAGCTACCATATGTTAGTGCACATTCAAATGCATCAATCAAGTTTATGAGCTTGCTCCCCCTACTTGTGTGTTTAAATTTTAATTGATCCCCTTCTTTTGTCATATCTCTCCCCCTTTGTATCGTACTATCTTTGTGACTAATCTCTCCCCCTTTGTCATTAATTGCTATAAAAGATATGGCTCAAATTTTAGGTTGAGTTAGTCAATCAATGGGGTGAGTAGGATCATTATTCCAATTTGGTTTAATCTAGATTACTTGCTTAAGATATTTAACTCAGTTTGAACCACTGGCAAGCTTCTTCACACCTCTTGTAAGGGTTATCTTGACAATGTTGAGTTAAACACTTTTAGCTCATTTTTTAGACCAAACACTAGGTTCACAAAGCCCACAAACATGTTATATGTAACCACTAGATCATATCAAGCATAGAAGCAACAGTGGTACAAATAATCACCAAATTCATTTGATTTTCATGAATGAGCCTAACGAACCACTTGTTATGCCTAAATGCACTAATCAAGTCCTTAGCAACATATGAATGCATGCCAATTAACTTTTACCTTGTTTTGCTCGAAGGGGAGGCATGCCATATATGTGGGAGTGCATCAACTCATATTAGAGAAGTCAAGTATGTTCAACTCATTTCTTAGCTTGTAAAATCTCTTCTCATCAAGTGGCTTGGTGAAAATGTCCGCTAATTGATCATCAGTGCCCACACTTTCAATTGCTATGTCCCCTTTCATTTGGTGATCTCTAATGAAGTGATGCCTTATGTCAATGTGCTTGGTTCTTGAATGTTGAACCAGATTGTTGGTGAGCTTCACAACACTTTCATTATCACATAGTAATGGCACATGCTTGTATTTGATTCCAAAGTCATCCAAGGTTGCTTTCATCCATAACAATTGTGCACAACAACTTCCCGCCGAAATGTATTCTGCCTTGGCCATTGAGAGTGCGACACTATTTTGCTTCTTAGATGACCATGATACAAGTGACCTACCCAATAGTTGACATGTGCCCAATGTGCTCTTTCTATCCACTTTGCAACTGGCATAGTCGGAGTCCGAATATCCAATCAACTCAAAGTTAGACCCCTTGGGACAATCCAACATCTTGTGTATGCTTCAAGTACCTCAATATTCTCTTTGTAGCCTTCAAGTGACTCTCTCTTGGTGAGGCTTGAAATCTTGCACACATGTATACATTAAACATGACATCCGACCTTGATGTGGTCACATAGAGTATGCTTCCAATCATAGACCGATATAACTTTTGATCCACCATATTGCCACTAGCATCACTATCCAAGTGTCCATTTGTTCCCATAGGTGTGCTAATTTCTTTGGCCTCTTTCAATCCAAACTTCTTGATCATGTCCTTGATGTACTTGCCTTGACTTACAAATGTGCCATTCTTCATTTGCTTGATTTGAAGACCAAGGAAGTAACTAAGCTCTCCAATCATGAACATTTCAAATTCACTAGCCATCATCTCTCCAAACTCTTCACAAAATTCTTGATTGGTTGAACCAAAGATAATGCCATCCACATAGATTTGCAACACAAACAAGTCTTTGCCTATCTTTTTAGTGAAAAGAGTGGTGTCAACCTTGCCCATCTTGAAACCTTTTGAGAGTAAGAAATCCCTTAGCCTCTCATACCATGCTCTTGGTGCTTGCTTCAAGCCATATAGTGCCTTCTTCAACTTGTAGACATGGTTTGGCTTCTTGTCATCTTCAAAACCGGAAGGTTGCTCAACGTAGACCAACTCATTGATGTAGCCATGCAAGAATGCACTCTTTACATCCATTTGATATAAATTGATGTTGTGGGCACAAGCACAAGCTAATAGGATTCTAATTGCTTTTAATCTTGAAACCGGTGCATATGTTTGTCCAAAGTCGAGACCTTCAACTTGTGTATAGCCTTATGCTAGCAATCTTGCTTTGCTTCTCACCACTATGCCATCTTGATCTTGCTTGTTGCGAAAGACCCATCTAGTACCAATCACATGTAGTTCTTTGGCCTCTCAACTAGATCCCAAACTTGGTTGTAGGTGAAATTATTTAGCTCTTCATGCATAGCATTAACCCAATCAACATCCAACAAGGCATCTTCTATCTTGGTTGGCTCAATGGATGATACAAATGAATAATGTTCACAAAATGAGGCTAATCTTGATCTTGTTTGCACACCACTTCTAATGTCACCAACTATTTGATCTATGGGATGATCTCTTGCAATATTAGTTGGTTGGAGCACTTGAGCTTGATTGCTTTTACTAGTTTGATCATTGGATTGAGATGAACTAGCCAAATGTTGATCTTGCATTTGAGAACCACTAGCTTGCACAATAGGAGAAGTGAACACTTATCTTTGTCATCTTCAACATCAATCACTTCCCTTGGCCTAATATTACCAATATCCATGTTCTTCATAGCATTGACCAATTGAGTGCCTCTCACATCATCTAGATTCTCCTTTTCATCTTGAGAGCCATTGGTTTCATCAAATTCAACATCATGAACTTCCTCAAGAGTACCACTAACCAAGTTCCAAACTCTATATGCTTTGCTTGTAGTGGAGTAACCAAGTAAGAAGCCTTCATCACATTTCTTCTCAAACTTGCTCAATCTAGTGCCTTTCTTCAAGATATAGCATTTGCAACCAAACACTCTAAAATATGCAACGTTGGGTTTTATTCCATTCAATAGCTCATATGGTGTCTTCTCCATCATGGGGTGACAATAGAGTACTAGAGCTTTCAGGCCTAGCTGTTAGCGAGTGGGGCGGTTCCCAAATGCGCCCCTCCCTCTGATGCCTTCTAGAGGTGGCTGATGATGCCTGGGTTGCCACGCTGATTAGAGGAGTAAAAGCGGGCGACTCATGTGCGTCCCGCATCCTCTAAGAGATGGGACGTCGCACCACATGACTTGGATTTGATAGAGGAGTGGCCGTGGCACTTGGCACGAGTGGATCTAGGCCGTCGGCATGAGGAGGCATGCACGGAGTAGGCGGCGTGTCTGACGGGAAGCTGAGCAGGGATGTGATTGGCCATCAATGCCTAACTAACTCTACCTTTACTACACGACCACCTTCACGCAACTGCTCGGGGCACGTTGTAGGGGCTTGAAGGCGCCTAGCTGGCCCTGAGGGCCCCTACCATCGATGGCCGATCGAAGGGTTGGCGCCTCCCACAACCTTTTTCCCCGTGGATATAAAAGGGGATCCTCGAGGCATGGTGGCCTCAATGTCAACACTGACAACCTTTCTTCTTCCTCAGATCCATCTCCTCATAACCATGGCAGCAATGGAGTGCGACGCCGCTCTCCGAGTGAGCGTCCCTCTAGCCGAGCGAATCAATCCCATGAGAGTGGAAGGATCGTGGCAAAGGAGGGGCCATGATGTGACGTGAAGCACGTGTGCCATGCCCCCTTCCCCTTGAAAGTGGAAGAACCCTGGCGACGTGGATTGTCGGGGCTTTTCTTCCACTTCTCTAGGGGAGAGGTGGCCGCAGCCCCTCTGTATTGGCGGGGGTGGGGCTCGGCTCTGACCTCTGGAAAGGTGGGAGATACCTCATAGCTTGGTGCTCCGAGGGATGCATCCCTGAGTCGAGCCACCTCTCCAGGCTAGCGGGCTCATGGTCTTTGCCACCGTATAGGCGGCGGCAGCGCGTGGTTTTTACCACCATATATTATAACTGGGTCATTCCCGTTGTAATGAAATTACTTTTTGTTTGTAATCTCATTGCTCTCGAGAGCGTGCTTGGAGACTTTGGTCCCTCATTGGGATGTCTTACAGCGATGTCGGCCTCAGTGGCCGGGAGCATCAGAGCCGATGGGTCGTTCTCAAGTAACGAGTTCACTATAGCGAGTGATCTCGTGGTCTCGAGTCGTGCTTGGAGACTTTGGTTCCTCATTAGGATGGTCTCGTTACGACGCTAGCCTCAGTGGCCAAGAGCATCATGCCCGTGCTGCTAGTGGGTAAGTCCGTGAGAAACCCAAGTTTACAGTCGTTCCGTGCCTTGGTGAAAGGTCCTAATGGCTAGAGGGGGGTGAATAGCCTATTAAAAATTTCTACAATAACACTTAGCAAACCGGTTAGACAAATATGAGGTGAAGCGAGTGTTGCGCTAACCTACTAAAAATGCAAGCCACCTACCACAATTCTAGTTTCTATAGTCTCTATCCACACAATGGCTATGTCACTACATTAAGTTAGTGTGCTCTCAAATGCTAACTAAAGAGCCACACTAACCAAACTAAAAAGCTCTCACGACTAGCTACACTAAAGAGCTTGACAACTAGTTTGTGGTAATGTAAAGAGAGAGAGCAAGATGGTTATACAGCCGAGTCAAGGAATGAACTAATCAATCACAAGAATGAATACCAATGAAGATCAATCACCTTGGAATCAAATGATGACACAATGATTTTTTACCGAGGTTCACTTGCTTGCTGGTAAGCTAGTCCTCATTGTGGTGATTCACTCACTTGGAGGTTCACACGCTAATTGGCATCACACGCCAAACCCTCAATAGGGTGCCGCACAACCAACACAAGATGAGGATCACACAAGCCACGAGCAATTTACTAGAGTACCTTTTGGCTCTCCGTCGGGGAAAGGCCAAGAACCCCTCACAATCACCACGATCGGAGCCAAAGACAATCATCAACCTCTGCTCGATGATCCTCGCTGCTCCAAGCCATCTAGGTGGTGGCAACCACCAAGAGTAACAAGCCAAACCCACAGCGAAACATGAATACCAAGTGCCTCTAGATGCAAACACTCAAGCAATGCACTTGGATTCTCTCTCAATCTCACAAAGATGATGAATCAATGATGGATATGAGTGGGAGGGCTTTGGCTAAGCTCACAAGGTTTCTATGTCAATGCAATTGGCCAAGAGAGTGAGCTAGAGCTAGCCACACGCCTTTAAATAGATCCCCCAATGAAATAGAGCCGTTGGCTCCAAAGTCCTCTGAAATTCGGGCTGACCGGACGCGTCGGTCAGATTGACCAGATGCAGGACCCTAGCGTCCAGTCCTTAGATTTTCGCCATGTGTCCTCGGCTTCAAATGCTGATCGCCTGATCTCAACGGTCATCAGTGCACTTAAGTTGTGACCGGACGCATAGGCAAGCTGACTGGATGCACCACGCCCGCGTCAGGTCTTCACGTGCCTGTGCACCAACACCTAGCGACCAGACGCACCGATGGAATGACCAGACGCTCCAATAACATGGAGTCCAGTCACTTCCAGAGAGCATCCAGAGCCGCATCTTCTCGATTGAACACGTCTGGTGTACCTCGACTAGACCTAGCTCAGCGTCTAGTCCTCCTCCTCTTCTCCGTGCGCCGCCATGTCAGCAGGACCGGACGCTAAACAATGTTCAACCAGAGTCCGGTCACCTGCATCCAGTCTTAGGTCGAGAGTAGCCCGAGCACACCACTAATTTTATAAATGACCAGATGCTGCTCCCCCAAGTCCGGTCACCACGTGACCTGCGTCCAGTCACTGTTTCGCAGTGACAATCACCTCCTTTACTTCACTAACTTCGCCACCCTTGCTCAAATGTGTCAACCACCAAGTGTATCACCTTGTGCACATGTGTTAGCATATTTTCAAAAATGTTTTCAAGGGTGTTAGCACTCCACTAGATCTTAAATGCATATGCAATGAGTTAGAGCATCTAGTGGCACTTTGATAACCGTATTTCGATACAAGTTTCACCCATCTTAATAGTACGGCTATCGATCTTAAATGTGATCACACTCGCTAAGTGTCTCGATCACTAAACCGAAAAGCTCCTATCAATTTCACCTTTGCCTTGAGCTTTTTGTTTTTCTCTTTCTTCTTTTCCAAGTCCAAGCACTTGATCATCACCATGGCATCACCATCATCATATCATGATCTTCATTTGCTTCACCACTTGGAATGTGCCACCTATCTCATAATCACTTTGATAAACTAGGTTAGCACATAGGGTTTCATCAATTCACCAAAACCAAACTAGAGCTTTCAATCTCCACCTTTTTGGTAATTGATGACAACCCTTTTGCAAAGATATGAATTGAAATTCATTTGAATCCATGTTGCTTGCCCAAGCATATTTATCATGTGTAAAAGGACATGGACAAGTTTCATGAACCCCGAATGGTAGCAATTGCTCTTGAAAGCATCTGGGCCCCTAGTTGGGTTTCAGTGATTAATGACAATACGTGATTACTGTGACTAACATATGTTTTGCAGAGGCAATTAAGTTAGGTCACGGTAATGGAGATCGATTGGGCAATCATGGTGGTCATGCCCCTACGATGGAAATCATTTCGGTTTTCAAAGGATGAACGACAAGGTTAAGGATGGACTAGTTCTAAGTGTCGTTTGGAGTTGAAGAGACACTTAGAGTAGTTTAGGACTTTGTTTTTCCTTTGGCCGTACTATTAAGGGGGGTATGGATGGGTAGCTTGACCTAGGTGAGTCTAGTGAGTTAGGTGTGGTGCACACTTGCTAAATCTAGCACTAGGTAGCTCCAAAATAGCCCTTAGATCCAATGGAGCAAACTTCATTCATGTATGATCGAGAGTTGGAAGTGAATGGAGGGTCAAATACTGACCGAACGCTGGCTCCGGTGTGACTGGACACTGGCTCTGGGTCCGGTGACCGGACACTGAGGGCCAGCGTCCGATCGACTCCAGTAAGGTTCCAGAGAGGGAAAATCTTGACCGGACGCATTCGGTCAGTGCTGACCGGACGTTGGCCAGCGTCTGGCCACACTATAAACACTGGAGTTTGGGGTGAACTGACCGGCATGTTTTGTAAACATGACCGGAGCGTCTGGTCACCCCGCAGAGGCACATAACGGTTCATTTTTTAGCCCATGTTTTAAATACTTCCTCCATTCGTGTGTGGGGGGTACTTTTGCTCATTCCAACAGCTAAGAAACACCTTTGAGAGTGCCAAGAAGAGCAAGGTCCTAGTGAGGCGATTGAGATTTGAGAATCCCAAAGAGAGCCCTCATTAGTGAGATCAAGAGTAGCAAAGTGTGTATCCACCCTTCTCATTAGGCTTGTCGTGGTCAAGTGAGAGTTCGTGCTTGTTACTCTTGGTGATCACCATCACCTAGATGGCTTAGTGGTGATTAGAGAGCTTGGTGATTATCCGGCGGAGCTTGTGGATGACCCAACTCAAGTTGTGAGCGGTTGTGGGTGATTCACCACGATGGAGTGTCGAAGAATCAACCCGTAGAGAGCATTTGATCCTTGCGTGGATCAAGGGGGAGCTACACCCTTGCGCAGGTGCTCCAACGAGGACTAGTGGGGAGTGGCGACTCTCCGATACCTAGGCAAAACATCGCCACGTTCCTCCTTCTCTCTTTATTTTGAGCATTTACTTTGAGCAATTCAATTCTTGTCATTTACATTCCAAGAATTTCCATGCTAGAGTAGGATTGGAACTTAGGGTGCTAAACTTTTGTGCGTTAGATCAATAGAAACACTTTCAAGGTACAAGCGGTTAATTGGGCTAATTGTAGAGTTTAATTATTGCAAAGAAATTTAGAATTAGCCCAATTCACCCCCCCTCTTGGGCATCTTGATCCTTTCAAATGGTATCGGAGCCTCATGCTCATGTATTTAGGCTTAACCGCCTAGAGAAAGATGTCTCACGGGGATGGACCTCCTCCTATCTTTGAGGGGGATGATTTTCCATATTGTAAAATTCGCATGGAGGCGTACTTAGAAGCTCTAGATGTTGGAATACTTAGAGCCGCCTCACAAGGCTTCCCAAAACCTCGGGATGCTACTAACCTACAAGGCGATGAGGTGAATTACGGGAAATGGAATGCAAAGGCTCGAAACACTATCTTTAGAGGTCTTTGCAAAGATGTGTTCAACCGGGTGAGGAACCACAAAGACGCCCATGCACTATGGTCGGACGTTTGTGCGCTCCATGAGGGAACAAAGAGTGAGCATGAGAAACGCTATCATCTTGTCATGAAAAAGCTTAACTCTTTTGAGATGCTTCCTAAAGAATGTGCTAATGAAATGTATTCATGTTTGAATGATCTTGTAGAGGAAGTCAATGGGCTTAGACTCACTCAAATGCAACCATCAGATGTTATAAGAAAGATCTTGAGTGTCCTCCCCATTGACAAATATGGGCACATTGTGACCATGCTTCATCAAGGTGATCTTTCCACCGCTACACCGACACAAATCTTAGGAAAGATCAATGCTCATGAGATGTACATGCACATCACACCTCAAGATGGCTCATCCTCTAACAAGAAGAAAGAAAAGGACTTAGCATTCAAAGCTAGTCAAGAGAAGGGCAAAGCAAGGCTTGAGTATGAGAGCTCAAGTGATGATGAAGTTGATGATGCAAGCCTTGCTCTCATGGTGAGAAAAACCGCCAAGATGCTAAAGAAGCTCAACAAGAGTGGCATCAAATTTGATGGCAAGAAGAAGTTCTTCACTAGCTCTAGAAGGAAGCCAATCTCTGAGATGGATTGCTACAATTGTGGAGAACTTGGTCATCTAGATCACCAATGCACAAAGCCCAAGAAAGACATGTTCAAGAACAAGAACAAGGGCAAGAAAGATGACTCAAGTGATGAAGATGAGAAGAAGAAAGACAAGCCATACAAGAAGAGAGATGGCAAGAAGGACTTCCACAAGAAGAAGAAGAGTGGAAAGGCATACATCATCGGTGATTGGCTCACGGACATTGATTCATCTAGTGGCTCATCCGATGATGATAGTAACAGCGAGAAGGTGGCTGCCATTGTTATTGACTCTTCATCATCTTCACCGCCACCATCGCCATCATCCTCTACACACCTATGCCTTATGGCCAAGGGTTAACGCAAGGTATCAAATGATGATGAGAGTAATAGTGATGAACATGCTAGTAATGATGATAGCGATAGTGATGATGATGAATATGAATCACCTTCTTATGATGATCTTGTTAAATTGCTAAATAAATACTCCAAGATCATTATAAAGACTAGAGCTAAGAATGACAAGCTAGAAGCTAAAAATGATTCTCTTTTAGCTAAATGTGATATAGCTGAAAAGGCTAGTGTTGAGCTTAGAGAAGCAAATGAAGCTATGTCATCCAAACTCAAAGAGCTCAAATCTTCTAAGAAAGAGCTTAAAGATAAACATGATAAACTTGAGAGGATGCATAAAGAGCTCATCACTAGCCATAATATGCTAAAAGATGAATATACTACTCTTAAGATTAATCATGACAATCTAGTTATTGCTCAAGAATATTTATTCAATGAGCCACATGATGCTACTAACAATGTTGTTAAGATTGATATAGCTATATCATGTGATGATTTGATCATTAAGAGCATTGAACAAAGTTCTAGTAGTAAGGGCAAACAAGTGGTTGAGGCCAATGATTACGATGAGTTTGTCAAGCTCAAGAATGACAATGAAAAGCTCAAGAAAGATCTTGAAGAACTCAAAACCACCAAGTCCGTTGTGCTAGAAACTCTTGATCATGATGGTGAGTTGATGCTTGAGAATGAGAAGCTCAAAGAAGAAAATAAGAAGCTCAAGGAAGAGAAAAACAATGATGCTCTTAAGGAAGAGAACAAGAATCTCAAGTTGGAGAAAGAGCATCTCAAGATTGGATTGAGCAAGTTCACTAGAGGCAAGTATCTTCAAAGTAAGATACTAATGAACACCATCATGAAGATGGATAGAAGTGGCATTGGGTACATGGCAAACAAAGAGAAGAAGGCTCAAGCTCAACAACAACAAAAGCCAAAGCCAAAGAAGTGTTTTGAGTGTGGACAAGAAGGCCACTTTGCTCATGAGTGCCAAACTCCACCACCACAACCCTTGCCCAAGCATGCTAGACCTTTTGCCTTCAATGCTCACTACATGCTTAGAAAGGATTCTAGAGGAAAGATGAAAGTCATGTTCTTAGGACCTCCCAACAAGAATAGGCCTAAGAAAATTTGGGTTGCTAAGTCACTTGTTGAGAAGGTGAAGGGCCCTCAATAAGTTTGGGTTCCTAAAGCTTGATCTCTTGTGTGTAGGTGTACTACAAGACCGGTTGAAGTCATTGGGTTATTGATAGTGGTTGTACACAATATATGACTGGTGATTCTCGTATGTTCACCTCACTAGATGAAGAAGTAGATGGACAAGAAAGAATCACATTTGGAGATAACTCAAAGGGCAAGGTTAAAGGATTGGGCAAAGTGGCAATATCAAATGATCATTCTATCTCAAATGTGCTATATGTTGTTTCATTGAGCTTCAACTTGCTATCCGTTGGATAATTGTGTGATCTTGGCTTCCAATGCTTGTTCACTGAGAAGGAAGTTGTTGTATCTAAAAAGGATGATGATCAAGTGATATTCAAAGGATTTAGATACAACAACCTATATCTAGTTGATTTCACCTATGAAGATGCAAATTTGAAGACTTGCCTATTCACCAAAACAACACTTGGGTGGCTATGGCATAGAAGACTTGCTCATATTGGGATGAGCTCACTCAAGAAGCTAATGAAGAATGATTTGGTGAGAGGGTTGAAGGATGTGAAGTTTGAGAAGGACAAGCTTTGTAGTGCATGTCAAGCCAGCAAGCAAGTTGCAAATACTCATCCAACCAAAGCTTTCATGTCAACCGCAAGAGTGCTAGAACTCCTTCACATGGACTTATTTGGGCCAACAACATACAAGAGTTTCAGAGGAAATCTTTATTGTCTCGTGATTGTTGATGACTATTCAAGATATACATGGGTATTCTTTCTTCATGACAAATCCAAAGTTGCATCATGCTTCAAGAAGTTTGCCAAGAGAGCACAAAATGAATTTGAAGTGAAGCTCAAGAAGATAAGAAGTGACAATGGGAAGGAATTTGACAACACAAACATAGAGGCCTATTGTGATGAAGTTGGAATCAAACATGAGGTCTCCGCAACATATACTTCTCAACAAAATGGTGTAGTTGAGAGAAAGAACCGGACATTGATCACTCTTGCAAGAACAATGCTTGATGAGTATAACATCCCCGAAGCTCTATGGGTAGAAGCTATCAACACCGCATGCTATGCATCCAACCGCCTATTCCTTCAAAAGTTCCTTGGCAAGACACCTTATGAGTTGATCAATGGGAAGAAGCCGGACGTCTCCTTCTTTAGGGTGTTTGGTTACAAATGCTATATCTATAAGAAACGGCAACACCTAGGGAAGTTTCAAAGACGTTGTGATATTAGTTTTCTTGTTGGTTACTCATCAAAGTCCAAAGCATATAGAGTATTTAATCATGCCACCGGCTTGGTTGAAGAAACATATGATGTGGAATTTGATGAATCTAATGGCTCCCAAGGAGCACATGAGAATCTTGATGATGTAGGTGATGAACCATTGAGGGAGGCTATGAAGAATATTCCGGTTGGAGACATCAAGCCTAAAGATGATGAAGACGATGTACAAGTGATTGATCCACCTTCTTCATCAAGTGTGCCACAAGATGATGATAAAGATGGGAGAGTAGAAAATGAAGACACCCATGTCTCCCATGATCAAATGGTGGTACAAGCACAAGATGTTGATGCTCCCCAACCTCCTCCTCAAGTGGTCAATAGAAGAAATACACCTCTACTACAAGATCATCCACAAGATCTCATCATAGGGAGTCCATCAAAGGGTGTAATGACTCGCTCATAAAAACTTACTTCATTTATTGCTCATCACTCTTTTGTCTCTTGCTATGAGCCTACCAAGGTAGAAGAAGCTCTTCAAGATCCAGATTGGATAAATGCCATGCATGAAGAGTTGAACAACTTCACCCACAAAGAAGTTTGGACTCTTGAAGAGCGGCCAAAAGGTGCAAGAGTCATTGGAACAAAGTGGGTGTTCCGCAACAAGCAAGATGATCAAGGCGTAGTTGTGAGGAACAAGGCAAGACTAGTTGCAAAGGGGTTCTCTCAAGTTGAAGGATTGGATTTTGGAGAGACCTTTGCACCGGTTGCAAGACTAGAAGTCATTTGTATCCTCCTTACATATGCATCACATCATGAAATGAAACTATATCAAATGGATGTGAAAAGTGCATTTTAAATGGCTTTATTAATGAACTAGTCTATGTTGATCAACCTCCCGGGTTTGAAGACCCTAGATATCCTAATCATGTTTATAGGTTGTCCAAGGCATTATATAGGCTTAAGTAAGCCCCAAGAGTTTGGTATGAGCGCCTTTAGGACTTCCTCATTGAGAAGGGCTTCACCATCAGGAAGGTCGACACCACACTATTCACCAAGAAGCTTGATGTGCAAATCTTCATTTGTCAAGTGTATGTTGATGACATCATCTTTGGATCATGAAATGAAGATTCTTGCAAAGAGTTTGGTGAATTGATGTCAAAGGAGTTCGAGATGTCAATGATTGGAGAGCTTACATTCTTTCTTGGTTTTCAAATCAAACAAATGAGAGAAGGGATTTTCATCTCTCAAGAGAAATATACAAATGATCTTCTCAAGAGATTCAAGATGGATAAATGTAAACCAATCAAGACACCAATGCCAACTAATGGACATCTCGACCTAGATGAGGAAGGTAACACGGTTGATCAAACTCTCTATACCTCTATGATTGGTAGCTTGCTATATTTAACCGCATCTAGGCCCGACATCATGTTTGGTGTGTGTATGTGTGCAAGATTTCAAGCTAATCCTAAGGAAACTCATTTAATTGCCGTAAAAAGAATCCTTAGGTATCTTAAGCACATACCAAGCATTGGCCTTTGGTATCCCAAAAGAGCTATATTTGAGTTAGTTGTCTATTCCGATTCGGATTTTGCGGGTTGCAAAGTTGATAGAAAAAGCACATCCGGAGGGTGCCATTTGCTTGGTAGATCACTTGTGTCTTGGTCATCCAAGAAGCAAAATAGTGTGGCTTTGTCCACCACTGAAGCAGAATACATTGCTACGGGTGCTTGTTGTGCACAAATACTTTATATGAAGCAAACTTTGCTAGACTATAGTGTAGTTCTAGATAAAGTACCTCTTTTGTGCGACAATGAAAATGCGGTAAAACTTGCAAATAATCTGGTTCAATACTCTCGCACCAAGCACATAGATATCTGCCATCACTTTCTTAGAGATCATGTTGCTAAAAATGATATATCATTAGAAGGTGTAAGGACCGAGGATCAATTGGCGGATATCTTCACTAAACCGATAGATGAGGCAACATTTTGTAGATTGCAGAATGAGCTCAATGTTCTTGATTTTAGCAACTTTACTAAAAGATACGCTTGTGTTGCCCCTTGCATTGTATTGTAATATACAACATGTTTAATTTTTGATAATGCATATAGGGCTTGTCTAACATGGTTAAGATAACCGCCGTAAAGCGTGTGAAGAAGCTTAACCTTGGATCAAACTTGACAAGCAACTAGATTTATCTTCAAGTATTGCATTGCATATGCATGAATGTTGTTTTATCATTTATCTTCAATTGCCCTCTTATTGCCTATTTTATTAAAAAGAATTATAGCCTAAGGCAAAATATTTTCGAAAATTTTGAGGGTTTGAGAGGGGTCACTCACATCAGTCCCAATTGGTGTTTGTTTGGATCTTATTGGAGTTAGGACTTGATTGGGAACAGGCAGCACGAAGGACTTTGAAGATTCGCTAGAAAAGGAGTGATCGGACGCTGCACCGGACTCTGATGTCTAGCGTCCGGTCAGTTCATAGGTGCTGAACTGCTGCTGCGAAGGAGTGACCGAACACTGAAACAGTGTTCTCCCAGCGTCCGGTCAGATGGTGGCTCTGTGTCCGGTCGATCGAAGACGATGAAGACAGCTTGCACTGAACTCTGGTTGCATCCGGTCGGTGTCCACCGGACGCGTCCGGTCGCGATTCCAGGGGTTTTGGACCTTACAGGAATCAATCAGACGCTGGGTGGCAGCGTCCGATCGCTGCCACCGGAGCGTCCGGTCAGTAGAAAACGTGCGCGTTCTGGATTCTTTTCTCGTTTCCTTTTCTGACATGGGGGGACCCCCATATAACGCCGCGTGCATCATTCCTTGACCTAACCCGCATCCTGCATCGCACTAACATCACTGAGCTCGCCTCCCCCGCCGCTCGCGCTCACCGCGCGCCATCGTGACTCCACGCCTCTGCGCCTATGCGCCACCGCCCGCACTCGGTCACGCCCGAGCCATCACCGCTGCCTCCACCACCGAGCACCGCTGCCGCCGCGCCCTGCTCCCTGTGCTAGCGTCGCCATCTCATAGCCGCGCCCTGCTCCCCATGCCATCGCCACTGTCTCACCGCCACGCCCTACTCCCGCATCACTGCCGCCCGCGCGCCCGTAGTTCTCCAGCGCCGCCGAGCAAGCTCGTGGCCTAGCATCACCAAGTCCCTGCCCTAACGTCGTCGGTGTCCTAGCCACTGCTCACCACACCTATTCATCGCAGTGCATCACCGATCCACGCCACTGCAAACCCTAGCCGACCCGATGGTTCCCTGTGTGTCGCTTCTTTTCTCTTTGGATCGCCGATTCGTCAGGTAGCAAGCCCTCGGTTTCTATTCCGTACCTAATTGCTTGCTTTCTTAGGGTTTCGTATATCTAGATGAATAATTAAGATTATCTATATATCCTCTATTCTATTATGCAACGAGTCGGTGCCGTTGAGGTCATACTTGCAGTTGTTAATCAACTCAGGGCCAAGCTCACGAGTATGGATCGAGGCCAAGCCTCGGAAGTGATAGTTGGCAGTTGTTTCTTATCAACGGTAGTTGTTCTTTTTAGATCCAACCAATGGTTCGCATCAAGAATGTTGGAGGTGGTCCTAGAGATGAGGATCCGAGGCGTCCGCCTCGCTTGCCTGTAGATCCAAAAGGCAAGGCGACAAAGAAGCTGGCAACAAAGAAGCGCAAGTATCTAGATGCAGATATAGCTAGAGCAGCCGCAGTTGCAGAGGCCACAGAGCGTGCCGAGAGAGGAGGTGCTCGCAGTGGTGTAGTTATTGTAGATCAACAGCTTCCACCAGCGACAATAGAAGCACTTGAGCAGGTTGAGTGCCGTCATGGTGGTCCAGCTGGGACCATCATGGTTGCGGGACGACAAGTTGTCTTGGATGAGAGTCAGTCGCGGGGGGAGTCATAGCAGGAGCCATAGGCAGCAGAGCAGACTTAGGAGGGACAGCAAGCCCAGGAGACAGAGCAGGCACCTCAACCATAGCTTCACCGCTCTGGTCATACTCGTGCTCCAGTCACACCGAGGGAAGATACACAGCGGAGGGGTTCTCATCCACCGCCCAGACCATAGGGTCCGCCTCCAGTGACTCATCTAGATCTGAGGGCCTCCACGGCTAAGCAGGTATAGCAGCTCAGATTTGTGTAGTTTGAGCAGTGGTTTTCGCTGAGGCGAGATGAGCGTGTATCAGAGGGCTTCTACACACCACTATAGGAGGATTTCTACAATGCATATCTTAACATTGGAGCTGTTTTCAGATCTTAGAGGGTGTGCAACATAGAGTCTATTGTTGCAGCAGCTGGAGAGCACATTCATCCCTACCTTTCTTACCTGCCAGGGTTGACAGACTTACTTGGACGAACAAGATTGTATGTTCCATCTTGGGTCCGTTAGTTCTATGCTTCTCTCTGGATTGACCCACAACACAGAATCATACACTTTGCATTCAGTGGCAGAGATTACAGGCTGATGAGCACTAGGGTCAGAGAGATACTTAGGCTTCAGGAGCAGCCCGTCCAGCTACATAAGGTTTGCTATGGACAGACAGCGCCCCCCAGACGTCCTCATGGTGGGATGGTGCCCCCTACTGATCTAGTCCGCCACTGCTTCATAGAGCCATTCGGCAAGGGGTCGAGCAGGACACCCAGTGATCTTACTCCCACTGCTAGAGTGCTTGATGCAATTATGAGGAGGATAGTGCTTTCGAGGATGGGGTATCATGAGGGCTTGACTCGCATACAGTTGTGGCTACTGAACTGTTTGATGCAGCAGACAATGTTTGATATTTGGGATCTCCTTCTATCAGAGATGGAGGACACTATTGCTGAGGGGTTCAGAGGTCACCGACAGTTGCCCTATGCCCACTGGATCACGTTTCTTATTCATAGGGCAGTTACAGTGAGGCCGCCTGAGATGCTAGCTAAGTACAGTGGTGCTACGACAGAGTTCCCTACATATAACCTGACTTAGATGATCCGCCATAGTACACCGACTGCACCTAGCCAGCCACGTCGTCGTCTAGATGTGCCAGAGATAGTAGCCCAACAGGATGATACTATCAGGGGCATAGCATCTATAGAGGAGGAGCAGTTAGATGCTCAGCAGGAGGGGATGGTCGAGAGCGACTCCAGTGATAGCTCAGATGAGGACTACCGTGATATTCCTCATATGCCTCCCCGCCGACATGATCATGAGGCCGGTAGCTCCAGTTCAGCTCCATCTGCACTGTAGACTAACCCCGCTCTACTTGCCATACTTGAGTGGATGAGGCAGGATCAGGCTCACCAGGCTCAGGAGACTGCCGCTACCTTTGCATAGTTCTAGGCTCAATAGGATGAGTTTCAGCGGCAGCAGCAGGCCATACAGCAGCAGTAGGCCATGCATCAGCAGTAGCTCCTCATGCAGTAGCAGCTCCTTGGATTTATGCAGCATGTAGTGACAGCTATTGGGGTTCCCCCGCCACAGCCTTCACCCCAGCTTGGTCAGCCTACCACCACTTCTATGACTCTAGCATTACAGCCTAGTGGGCTTCAGAGTCAGGGACAGCCACCAGCATAGTTTTCTTCACCTATAGAGCAGGTGTCCCAGTGGTTTGCTTCACCCATGATAGCCCCGTAGTTCACACCTCTCTAGACGGGCTTTACACCGGCTCAGACTTCCTCGCTGCTAGTGCTAGAGACTACAGTGTCCAGGAGCCTTGGTGCATCTTTCAGTGAGTTGACAGGGCAGCCTACTCCGCCATATTTGCATATCACAGGTCCTTCTATAGTTGCACCTATTACCGAGACTACAGAGACGCTCCCTTCATCAGTGGCATCATCAGAGCCAGCTGCTCTAGTCATACCTACATAGTTTACAGCAGCTCCTGTTGTTGATCCGACCCAGACCGCTTCAGCGTTGCTTCCAGCTATAGAGGGTCAGATAGCTCAGAGCTCTAGTTCAGATGATGATGGCACTCAATTCTAGCTTGCTCCTCGTACCTCAGCGCCTGACTCGTCCACTGCAGCCTCGCCGACCGACCCTTAGGTTTTGGTGTTTGACGCCAGAGGGGGAGAGGAATCGAGTATGCTAGACTTAGGGGGAGCGACTTAGGGGGAGCTTAGTTTACTTAGTCTATCTATTATATTTGGTTTTCATGTGTGATACACTATTATGCATTCGTCGTGTGTTTACTTTTATGCATTAAACTATTTTTGTGATAGTGATATCTATGTGATCGTGATATATGACATGTGTACTCTCTACTTTGAATTATTTACATGTCATATCAGTTGTGCTAAGCTCATTTGCTCTTGCTTCCGTGTTTTACTCCAATGCGAATGAGCTTTGTTACTTATACTCATGTTTATTTCATATCTTTTGAGTACATCATGTTGGCTTGGGTCATATAAGCTTGCCTAACACTTTTGTTCTTATTGCCAAAAGTTTATATGAACCAAGCATGTTAAAAACCTCATCTCTTTCACATACTCGAGGTGGTATTGTCATCAATCACCAAAAAGAGGGAGATTGAAAGCATCTAGGCCCCTAGTTGGGTTTTGGTGATTAATGACAATACGTGATTACTGTGACTAACGTGTATTTTGCAGAGGCAATTAAGTTAGGTCATGGTAATGGAGATCGATTGGGCAATCATGGTGGTCATGCCCTATGATGGAAATCATTTCGGTTTTCAAAGGATGAACGATAAGGTTAAGGATGGACTAGTTCTAAGTGTCGTTTGGAGTTGAAGAGACACTTAGAGTAGTTTAGGACGTTGTTTTTCCTTTGGCCATACTATTAAGGGGGGTATGGATGGGTAGCTTGACCTAGGTGAGTCTAGTGAGTTAGGTGTGATGCACACTTGCTAAATCTAGCACTAGATAGCTCCAAAATAGCCCTTAGATCCAATGGAGCAAACTTCATTTACGTATGATCGAGAGTTGGAAGTGAATGGAGGGTCAAATATTGACCAAACGCTGGCTCCGGTGTGACCGGACGCTGGCTCAGGGTCCGGTCAGTTCATTTGATTGAGGTGTTTTCGTCTGGTGCGACCGGACGCTGAGAGGTCAAGTGACCGGACGCTGAGGGCCAGTGTCCGGTCGACTCCAGTAAGGTTCCAGAGAGGGAAAATCTCGACCGGACGCGTCTAGTCACACTGCAAACACTAGAGTTCAGGGTGAACTGACCGGCGCGTCCGGTCACCCCACAGAGGCACATAATGGTTCGTTTTTCAGCCCATGTTTTAAATACTTCCTCCATTCGTGTGTGGGGGTACTTTTGCTCATTCCAACAGCTAAGAAACACCTTTGAGAGTGCCAAGAAGAGCAAGGTCCTAGTGAGGTGATTGAGATTTGAGAATCCCAAAGAGAGCCCTCATTAGTGAGATCAAGAGTAGCAAAGTGTCCATCCACCCTTCTCATTAGGCTTGTCATGGTCAAGTGAGAGTTCGTGCTTGTTACTCTTGGTGATCGCCATCACCTAGACGGCTTGGTGGTGATTGGAGAGCTTGGTGATCATCCGGCGGAGCTTGTGGATGACCCAACTCAAGTTGTCAGCGGTTGTGGGTGATTCACCGTGACGGAGTGTCGAAGAATCAACCCGTAGAGAGCACTTGATCCTTGCACGGATTAAGGGGGAGCTACACCCTTGCGCGGGTGCTCCAACAAGGACTAGTGGGGAGTGGCGACTCTCCGATACCTCGGCAAAACATCGCCGTGTTCC